>NC_053128.1:6917839-7022839 GCF_010015445.1 Perca fluviatilis
GGTCGTCATGTTAACCATGAGAACTTGCAGATCCCCAGCAACACCAAAACCCATTATGTTCCGTCATCGTGGAGTCAAAAATTCCCAAAATGAAAGTCATTCATTTTGTTTCAAATCCAATCAAAATCAGCCCATTTGTGGATTTGAAAAAATAACAGAGCATGTGTCTCCACTAGAGAGTCTGCAAAAAAAAATAAAAAAAAGCTTTTAAAAATACATGTACGCAGTGAGATCGCCGCATCCGCACAATTTGAAAAACATGAAAACACACAACGGCCTCGCCTCCTCATGCGTGAAGTGTCCTGAAAATGAAGTGTGTGTCCGTGTGTTAGCATGCTGCTTAAATTAGCGGTGTTGTACCGGGCCTTGGCAGAAGATGAAATGAGAAAGAAGAGGCTACAGGGAGGGAGGGGTGTGTGTGTGAGTGAGAGAGAGAGAGAGAGAGAGAGAGAGAGAGAGCATTCAAATTCAGTTCCGACATGCATGGAAAAAAATGTCCACGGCCCTGTTTTGATTAGTTTTTGATCAAACGATGACTAATCAGTGTTCAGTAACAGGACGTGGTATGTATGGTCAAATAGTCCATAGTCCTGTTTTTAAAACCATTAATTACTAGTTCCATGCTAGTAAAAGTAACTTAACCCTTGTGTTGTCTTCCATTGGACCATGCACTTGTCGTTCACACTTTTTCTGACATTTTTGTCCCACTTTTGGTGTTTTTTTTCAATGTTTTTGGCTCTTTTTTATTTTGTTGCCGTTTTACGCTTCTTTTGTATACCTAACACCAACTTATTACTATTTTTACACTTATTTTTGGAATTCACGGTCAGTAAACCTAATTTATAGGAAATTATACCTAATCCTTGAGTTAAAAAAAGCAGAAATTATGAACTATTTAGACTAATATCAAAGGAAAGATAATCCCAGACTGGTATATGTCAACGTTCAGTTGGGATACTGTTTGGAAACGTTTCAATTTCTTTTTCATTTGCTAAAAAAAATGTAACAAAACACCCCAAATTAAATGAAATCAGGGATCTGCTCTTTTGTTGGACTTGAGAACCAAGTTGTATGGAATCATCCACGTTATTTTTGGTTAATTAAAATTAGGAAGTCTAAAAGAAACCCATATTTCTGATATAGACATATCAAATTTGACCCGAAGACAACGCAAGGGTTAAGGTGACTCTGTAGCTCACACCAAGATGAGGGTACAAAAACTTTAAAAGCACTCTCACAGTTTATGTTTTTAAGTATGGATTTGAACTTGTAATGAACGGTAACGTACTGCACATAGACAACCCAGTCTCACGGCAGTTCGTGAAATGGTCACGATATTTAATCTATTGATTTGTGGACACGGGCATGTTTTTCTCGTTTTTTTTCCCGTGGTGACTAATGTATTTCAACGGGAAGCATATGTTGTGGTCACAGCACGACTACGGTAGCGAGTAGTATGAAATGCCTGAAAATCCGCGTAATGAGGTTGGTTGGGGTGGTGGATGGGTCAAACAACACAGGACTTTTCCCCCGGAGACCAGGGATCGCGGCCCGCGTGTGGCGTTTTGTTTTCCCCCCGTTGTTGTTTTCCTAATCACGACCGTCCCGTTATTGCCGCGCGACCCCCGCGGCCGTCTCCCGGCGTGTGACGCGTCCTTTCCCCGTTGTTCTTTTCCTAAACCCAACCTCCATTTAGATGGTCCCCATTTCGTGCTGGCCACCACGAAACCCCCCCCCCGAGATAAACGTGTTCTTGTGTACTTGAATCAATAGATTAAAAATAACGGGACAATTTCACGAAGTGCCGTGAGAGCGTGTGGACATAGATTGATAGTTGCAGAGGACCATTCTAGGTTTTCTCTCCTTGTAGCAACGGTTTGTTCTCAATCAGTGCTCCCCAAACTGTAGGTCGCCATAGCGAGAGTACTACCGAGGCAACAGGTGACAGGTGGAGCTAACCAAGCGCTAACCGTGGGTTCAACTGATTGCCAACACATGGAGGAGGATTTAAACAGCTTTGTTTACATTGGTACAAGAGCTCATGTGAGAATCATAATGCACTCCGAGGTGTTCGGATATGAAAAATGAATGAACTCAGTGACTTGAGGTTTAGAATGGCGCCATTGTCCAGCAGCAGCTACGGTGTTTATACTAACCCAGAGAGCTACTTTAGCCAGGGATGACCTAATGGGTTTAACTACCACGCACACGCACGCACACAAAGACACACACACACACAAACACACAAACACACCACACACACAGACAGACAGACAAACATTTGGGGTTAGGCTAACCCTAAATAAAAGTGATTATAGATCAACTCTTCAGGGTTTAGACCGCATCTGACGTTCTATCCTTATTCCAAAAAAGACACTTTAATACACACCAGCTCATTGAAGTCCTTCCTGTAAAACTCCCCATTTGAACTTCTTTAAATTAATTATTCTTACATATTTAAGCCATCAGATGACTATGGCAACCGATAATTGCAGTTCGTAAGACAGAGTTTATTGATATGAGCTAAATAGTGCATTTTGACACACACACACACACATGCACGCGCGCACACACACACACACACACACACACACACAAATAGGCCTGTAGGCTACTTGTGGTGAAAACCTGCATTAAGTTGTTGATGAATTAAATATTTCTCAGTTGTCCTTCTCGGCTGCACAAAATGTGTCTTTTTTTACCCTATAGTTTCACACACACACACACACACACACACACACACACACACACACACACACACACACACACACACACACACACACACACACAGACAGCTGTGTGTTCAGCTATGTCGCGTGGATGCTTTGATGACTCATTCCACTTGACGACTCTACCGCAATGCCTTACAAAATATTTGCCTGTCAAGTCCTGATTGTGAACGGCTTGGAACGAACTTAATGCAACAATCCAAAAGATCTGTGTGTGTTTCATGTATCTGTGTCTATAAGGTATTTGCTTGGCTCCTTGCCCCAAATTGTCGCACACATGCACCGGGCCGCCATTTTGTGTCAGATGGCAAACTGACTAATTGAATCAGAAGGCGCCCATTTGTGTGTGGCCTATGAGTGTGTACATGCATGCGTTTGCACGTGTTGTTTGTGTCTCTCCTTTTTTACCCACAGAGAACTTTAGTTTGACACAAAAAACATGTTCAGCTGACTTACATTTCTTCCAAAAGTACATATTCAAACTCAAATGATAAATATTCAGACGCAAACAAACCTCAGCACGAAAAGTAAAATGTATTATGTAAGAATTATAATTTAGAGTTTTGACTAACTTGGGGCTTTCTTAATGATTTCCATTTAGACATGCATTCCACTAGTCTCACATTTATACTGAAAGTCTGATAAGCCAAGGACTAATTGTGTGTTAACACAGACAGTGATAGTTGCGTAATAGCTATTTAGCTGATGTTGGACTGTTGTAGCTTAGCTCTGCTAACATTGTGTTAGCTTTGTGACCTGCTGGATAAAGTGTTGCTGTGCTAATGCTATGCTTTCTCTGTTTGCCCTTATAAGTCATATTGGACTGCGGGTTATCTTAGCCCCACAGATGTTATGCAGATGCACATCGTCATAACGCCCACTCCATAATAATGAGCAGATTGGTAGATAAAAACACTCACACCACCCTCCAAGTTGTCCAAAGCCGTGTTTCCACTGCATGGAACGCCTCTGCTCTACTCAACTCATCTCACACTTTTTTTGTTTTTTTCCATTAGCAAAGTTTGTGGAGAGTACCTGGAGGTTCCAAGCTAGCTGAGCCGATACAAGAAGGTCGGCTTAAAACACTGCAGACCACTGATTGGTCAAAGAGAATTGTTACGAACACAAACCGGGACATCCTGCACAAACCAATGATTTTTAAATAGCTAAGCTACCGTAAATAGCGACCGCAATGTTTTTATTCAATCCCCCCCAGTTAAAAAATAAATAAAAATGGCAGCCCGCTAAACTGCACCGTACACTATGGCGTGCAGTTGATGAAGTGCAGACCTTCTGGTGTTTGGTTGCCGATGAAAGGATTCAGCCAGTGTTGGTTTGAAAATGATATCACGGCAGTTTTACTGTAATCTGACTCCGCCAGATGGATTGCTTGGCATTTGCTCGGCATATCCATCTGGGAACTTTCCGTTGGAGAACTTTTGGGAAGGGGCGAAAATACTGGTTAGCTGATTGGATAAACCACCTGTCTATCACCAACATAGGTGGTGATAGACGGGCCAAATCAACCAATCAGAAACCAGTCGGGAGAAAAAACATCTTTTCCTCCGAGAAAAGCCTCCAGTGCCGTTTTTTGCTCTTCTTTCAATGAAGGAATACGCTCTAATTCGGATAAGCGCGATAGCTACACTCACCTCATCCGTGGAAGCTGCCACGTTGTTTAGACTGAACAGTCGCTTCTCGTTACGTCACACCTAAACCCGCCTCAAAACCAATGCTGATTGGTCGGTCGTTTGGCGAACGGCTCCAAATTTTCTCTATCTCAAGATGCCAGACTGATCTGCGAGTGGAAAACTGGAGCTCGCCAGATCAGGACGGTCTCACGAGGCTAGTTTTACTGCGGCGATCAGCTGAGAATGCTGCCTACACTGAGGAGGTACTATCCGCAGTGGAAAAAAATGATATAGAGAAAACGATCTGGTACCAAAAGTGAGTCGAGTCGAGCAGAATCGTACCACATCACAAAATTCTGATATCTTTCAGTTGGTCAAAAGGATCGACAGACTAGTGTCGAGAGGCTAGCCATGCAGCCACTTTTGTCCAGTGGGTATTACACCACGAAAAATCCCCCTGCAGCCCTAAAAAGGCCACCTTTGTAAAAGAGACGCCTGTAAAACTGCTTCCCGGACAATTCCAACTGCAAACAAGGTCGGTTATGAATCTTTCTATACAGAATTTTTAATCCATGGAAAAAACCTTTGATGTCACCACAATGTAAAGTCTCTGGGCCAAGCGGGAACTCGCATGCGGGGCCTGAGGGTAGAAACACTACTGCGTATATTCAGTGGGCCGCATATCACGGAAGTAAACCCAGAAGCTTAGGAACTTTTTGATGCGCCAGGCGAGCAACTCCATCGAACTGAATTTTGGGATCCGATATCCAGTTAATATAATCCATCAATGTCTTATTAGCCCCACTAATGTTATGCTATCTCTCTGTTGGCTTATCATGGTGTTAGCATTCAGAGCTAATAAGGCAGGAGTTTGAGAATTTGCTCCCCCAGTTGGTCAGTTAGTTGTGGAAACCGCCATCTTAACTTAACTTTAGAAAAAAAAATTCTTCCACGACTGCCTCAGTGCTTCTAAGGTTTCTTGTCAATGAAATGACCTCAGCCTGAAGATGTCCGCTGCCTTTCTGTCCTTGTGAAGACATTTGGCTCCTACAAAGACCTCTCTTTCAGACACACACACACACACACACACACACACACACACACACACACATGAATGCCTGCTGCAGATGTGCAGAACGCTCCCTGGTGCATTCCTGAGCCCAAACATTTGGCTGCAGTAACAGGCAGCAAAGAGCGGCACTCTGATTTGCTCCAAGGCTACGATGAATATCACATGTTATCACACACACACACACACACACACTGATACACTCTTGCACCCCTGCGCGCACACATACACACACATACAGACGCTGACACACAGACAGAGACACGCACACACACACACACAAATAGGCCTGTAGGCTACTTGTGGTGAAAACCTGCATTAAGTTGTAAATATTTCTCAGTTGTCCTTCTCGGCTGCACAAAATGTGTCTTTTTTTACCCTATAGTTTCATTTAGGGAGTGAAATCGTTTTTTCTTTTATTCTTCATTATTATTATATTTTTGCCCATAAGCTGTTGAAAAGTATGATCCCGAAATTATTGAAATTGATTAAAATGTAATAAAAAATTCCGGGCACAGAATATAAAATCCTCTATTCCAGACTCAAATAGTGAATACAACAAAAAATAAATGATTGTAATAAACATTTTTGAAATCACACTAATTTCATGAATCACATTAATTTCATGATTAAAAATGACTTACGTTTCATGAATGAATTACATAAATAAATTACAAACCAGCTTTATAATTGTACATGACATCTTTTGTCAAACAATATGTATCCAACCTTTTCTTGAAAAAGTTAACTGAATGGGACTGAAAAACTTCTTCTGTAAGCTTGTTTCGATGCTTTTAATGCAAAAAGTGTGACGATTATTTTTCTCTTTCGTATAGCTTTAAATAATTCCCTCTTAAATCCAACCTATTGTTCCAAAAATGAAAAATAGGCTCAACATTTGCATTATATATTCCATGGACAAGCTTATAAACCTCAATAATTGTGGGCAGGAAGTTAAGATGAAGTTCCTCCAGAATGAAATGATTCTATGATGCGTTCAAAGAAGCTCATCCAACCAACGCATTCTCATGAACGGGTTCATAGGATATTGTACAAAAAGTCATGCACACTTAAACGTATGATATAATACAAAAACTAGGAGACCGCCGGCTGTGTCATGTGACATGGGCTACAGAGCTCCGTGCTACAGAGCGGCAGTTGCTAGCTGTTTAAGCCGCTACAGAGCTTCATGACGCCGGCGACAGACCTCCGTCACAGCTCGTTGTATCAGCAGCAGTTAGTAGATGTGTTTAGCTGCTAAAGAGCTCTGCGACACCGGCTATGGTGCTCCGCATGGTGCTCCACATGGTGCTCCGTCAGGTCAGCGATAGTTGGTTCAGTTACCCGAGAATAGGTGACTGTGAGCTGGGTACAGAGCACCGCTAGCTGCCGGTCATTGTTGGTGGTTCAGTTAACCGAGAATAGGTGACTGTGAGCCGGGTACAGAGCACCGCGAGCTGCCGGTCAGTGTTGGTGGTTCAGTTACCCGAGAATAGGTGACTGTGAGCCGGGTACAGAGCACCGCGACCTGCCGGTCATTTCGGCGGAGATTACGGTTAAGTTTAGGCAAGAAAACGTGAGCGTTATGCAGCGGCGAAAGTTAAGGATAAGGCACCAAAACGACTAGTTAAGTGTAGGAAAAAGATTGTGGTTTGTATTTAAGACTTTTCGTAGCTTTTCGACCGCTGATCCAACATGTCAGGAAGAGCAACCATACTTCCTTTAGATTTCTCTGCTGGTTTTGAGTTTCTGACAGCAATGCTCGTAAATGCAAAGCTTTTGTTTTGTTGTTGTTTCTGCAGTTGATTAATAATTGTCAGATGTCAGACCAAGTAGTGTTTGGAGAGCGGTGCCTGCTGACAGCTAACATGCCGTGTGATTGAATGGTGATCACAGAAAAACGGAATGTGAGAGATATTTATCAGAACTTATGCCGTTGCTGAACTATTTTAAAGTCTGCACAAAGTTAAGGAAGCTTCGAGAGGTTGTGGGTTGGGTTTATCCATATATCCTGATCTGATGCATATGTTTGATGTAGACAACTGTTAATGCCAACAGGTTCTCACAACCAACTCGTAAAATAAGGACGTTTGGTCAGGAGCCTTTCTCGTTCTTATTGACGCTAAAAGTCTCCTTTAGGGTACTTATTTTACGAGTTCGTCGTGGGTGGGCGTACGAGGGAAGAACGGGTTGGGTTTAGCAAGCGTTACAAGCGGGACGCGAACCCGGTTCTCCTGCGTGAAAGTCCGGTGTTTTGACCCATCCACCACCCCAACCACCCTCCTTACGCGGTCATTCTCCCTTACATACTACTCGCTAAATCTTATCTAACTGCGGCTTTCCCTTTGCGTTACACAAATACGCTGAAGGGTGCCTTTTTCGTCGCATCAGATGCTGACAGCCACTGTCCAAACGTCTTTATTTTACGAGTTCAGCATGAGAACGGGTTGTCAATGCATACTCTAAATTTGGAATAACACATTTCCATAATGTGTTCATAACTCAAAACAACCTTCACAAAGTGAGAGTTAAACCAGAGATGAGAAATTACATGCAAATTCACTTTTAGAACTTGCTGAGGAAGAAAGGATGGAAGAGAAATAAGTACAAGAGATTAAAAGACAAAATAGGAATATTTGTAAAAATTTGTAGAAAAATCTATTGAAATTTGTCAAACAAAAAAGCAAAAAGTAGATTGCCAAAATTAAACTTGAGTCAGAAGATGCAACATGAAAGGAAGAAAGATGTAAAACCTTGTTTGAATAAGAGTGTTGGTTTCAACAAAGCCGTCGCTTAGCAATCTCAATATCAGCCTCATAACTCACACAACACACACACACGAACACACACACACACACACCTTGTCATGTGGCTGTAATGTGGATAAGCTTCATCTTTAATCATTGTTTTCATTCTGAGCAAGCTCTGTGTAAAGTATACCTGAACACAAAGCACTGAGCGAGCCTTTCTTTCGGCAGCAGGTTGCACTCTGCACTCAGCAGGAAGACAGCAGGTTTTACACCCAGTCAGGCCAAAGAAACTGAATTCAGGAATGGTAAAACATGCTGTAATTCTCCAAAATGAGTTGACTCTGCTGATCTCCACTGTCTGAACTGGATGCTGGAACATTTAGCCAAGAACTGTCCAAATACCCAAAAGTTTTCTTGCTCCTCCCATTTTATCCATGACTTTGAAAAGTAGTGATAGACAAGTATTCCAGCCAAGGGCGTAACTTTGGGATTAACATTGTTGAGGTCTCCACTTTTGAGCAAAATTGAAATTTGGAACGTCAAACATTTGCATTCTGGGGATTTCTTCAGCAACAATCTTTGCCTTTCCTGCATCAATTTATGGTGCAAATGTCTTTATGTAAAGGAAATTATAATAGGTTTTTGGGTTGGGTTGCACTGGCCAGTTTTGATCATTGGGGGGGTTGTCCCCCCTGTAAATTACGCCTATCAAGCATTTGTTTTGCCAAATGGTGATGATGGAGAATCTGAACCAGACTTAAGTTTTTACTCACAATGATTTCATTCTACAACTCTACAACTAGAATTGTGTCAGAAAAAAATCTAGTGTTTAGATGTATTCAGGCGCTCAGTAATGTTTAGATTTTGTATATAGTCGTTTTGGTGCCTAGCCTTAACTTTCGTTGCGGCAAAATGCTCATATTTTGTGGACTAAATTTAACCTTAATGTCCTCCGAAACGACCGGCAGCTCGCAGTGCTTTGTACCCAGCTCAAAGTCACCTATTTTCGGGCAACTGAACTCCCAACTACCGCTGATACAATGGAGGTCTGTAGCCGGCGGCATGAAGCTCTGTAGCGGCTTAAACAAGCTTAAACAACCGACATCACGTCACCAGCAGATCAGCAGGTCTCCTAATTTCCTAATAGTTTTGGTGTGCATACATTTTCATATGATATCATGAGAATGCGTTGTGTGAGGACATGCTAGCTGGGCCTCCAATTAACCCACAAAAAATACCATCAAGTAGTTATCTCGCCAAGACATTTGTTTAATTACTGATGGTACAGAATTAGGAGTCTATATCTAGCTAAATGTGAATGCCAGCATGCTAATATGCTCACTATGACAATGCTAATACGCTAATGTTTAGCAGGAAGTGTCTGCCTTCTTAGTTTAGCATGCTAACAATTGCTAACAAGCACTAAACATAAAGTGCAGCAGAGGCTGATGGGAATTAGTTTTAGTCATAAAATTGAGTATTGGACAAAATGTTGACCTGATTGTGGCGCTAGAAAACGTTTAATAGCCTAGTTGTTGATACATTTTACCATAATCAGTAGGCTTCATCCTCTGGAGTAGTTGCAAAGAAATTTAAGTCCGGACCAAAGTAGTGGACCGACCGACTGACCTATTGACATATATATTTTGGCAACATGGATTCAAAATAAGATATAATTCCTTTTGGAAATGATTTTCAGTTCCAGAGAAATGTGATAATGGTTTGGCTGAAGGTAAAGTTAAGGGTTATGTTATTTATTGGGATGTTAAAGAGCTGCTTTTCTGGACTTTGTGCTCCTTTTAATACCATGCCAACTCATAGTTAATGTGGTTGAAAGCTCCGAAAAGTGACAAAGTCTGTAAGTGGACCTTTAAATTGAGATTATTTTGTCACACAACAGGTCAGACCGTCCTCACCAAAAAATGGCCGTATAGGTTGATTGTGCAAAAAGATCAAAACCACCCATATTAACGTTTGTTATAGACCTTTTTCACGGCAGACATGTTGACGTGTCATAGTAGGAAAAGCACAGGTGTATTCCAAACCATTACTGATGGCTGCATTCCACTTAGGAGAGGCCCTGGTATTGTGCATGCTGACTCACTGAAATAGCTTACTGGGACACTTGATGGAATTGAGCCATCGTTAAGGTTATCAATTTCAGCTGTGCTTTTCCTACTATGACAAGTCCAAATGGCTGCTGTGAAAAAGGTCCATTAGGCGTCGTCGACTAGTGGCCATAGTAATTATTGTGTGGGCAAACCAAGGAACAAACAATGAATTAAGGTGACCCATAATCTGCATGAATGAAGGTAAAACAAACACAGGACATTCACCCAGGAGACTGGTGTCCCATGTTGGGTTGGGTACCGAGACCCGGTGCTAATATGGCACCGGTGCTTTAACAACCGGTATCTACCGGACCGAATAGTAACGCAGATTTCGGCGCCTCATTTCGGTGCCACTTTAATGTCTGCGCTGCTTTCTGATTCTCCCAAACGGACGTTAGAGGCAACAGAAGCATCGCTGCACGTCACGCTAGTTAATATTAAACTTGGCAGCAGGTGATGTTAGCATACCGTTAGCTAGTAGCTGGCTTGAACACAAATAAAATGCTAAATGCTAAACGGTGTAAAGTGTGACTGTATTTCGATGTAGAGGATTCCAAAAGCGGGACGTCCAACTGCCATTGTTGGAAAAACAACACAGGCGGTGTGTTTACTTGAAACCCACCGTTACATCCTCGTGGTGCATTCATAGTTGTTGTAAAATAACCTTTTCCCATCTAGTGGTTGTTTTTTGTCATTTACCAGCAATATACTGGCAAAATAAGTTATTGTAATCAGTTATTGTGATTACATCTTTAATAAATCATTTCATTTTGACTATATGGCCTTAGCAATAAACAAGCCGTTCTTACATGTCGCTGACTGTGTTTGTGCTCCTTTTTTCGATTAGGGTTAATGTTTTAATGTTAGGGTTAAATATCATTGGCAACAGTGAAACAATTAATAGTTTGGAAATTTCTGAACAGCTCTTGTGAAGGCAATTTTCCGAACACCTTGTGCAGTTGGTGCTCAAAGTACAAACAGTGATTCCAACAATAGATGAGCTAACGCTAGCTTAGCATGAGTGAGAAGTCACCGTTATAGACTCCAGACTTAGAGGGGGTAAAGGCAGGTGTATGATTGAAATTTGACTGCAATACTGTGAATTGTCAAAACAGCATTATATCCATTAGATCAACATTTAATTACCTTGACAGACCGACTTTGGCTGAGATCCATGGTTGTTTGGCTCTACAAGAATTTGTGTAATATATAACACTTGGCTGGATATATAAGAGCTGGAAGAAAAATCTGAGTTTACGGGTCTTAATTATGACTCGGATGTTGACGTGAACGCTATTTACGAGTTGGAAACTGGCAATTACAGTAACTCCCATGTCACATGACTTGCCTACACTTCAAAGTAACTTCTCAAATGTCTATTGAAGCAGAATTGTCTTTAAAGTATGCTTAAGGTGGTATGACAACGTTTGCTTTCATTCAACAAGTCACACCCCCTCCAGCTCCTCCTTTATTTTCAATCTACAGGAAGTTGAAATAGGAAGTGTGTTTTGTTAAACGCCGCCGTAGCGCTTCCCTCCAATTTGTTGAATTTCTCAAAATGTTCCGTTTTTGTTAGGCTGAAAAGAAAATCACAGAAAAATCACCATAAGGGCTGCTTTGCATTTTTAATTAAGAAACTAACATATGAATATATTTGCATATTATTGAGTTGCAGATTAAATCATGCATACATAATTAGCGCGCAGCAGCGCTCATACGTTTGCCCCTCTCTCTCTCTCTCTCTCTCTCTCTCTCTCTCTCTCTCTCTCTCTGCGCTGTGCTTACTGTTTTTTCGGCAAGCTGTGGTTCTGATGGATGCCAGACACACACACAGACACACACACACACACACACACACACACACATACACACACACACATGCTTGCTTCTTCAGACACTCACATCACATACACACTTACACACCCTCTCCAAACACTTTCATACTGTGTGTGTGTGTGTGTGTGTGTGTGTCTCTTTCTCAGTTTGTTTTTTGGAGGAAAATTAGCGTTTGATTTCCTCCGTCAGAATTGAGGCCACATCAGGTTTTTTATCCTGATTACACAGGAGAGAGAATGAAGAGATCTCTTTTTCTTTCTTCTCTCAATGTCATTCCTGTAGTCTGTCAGCCTTATTGTCTATCTATCTATCTATCTATCTATCTATCTATCTATCTATCTATCTATCTATCTATCTATCTATCTATCTATCTATCTATCTATCTATCTGTCTGACTGTCTATCTGTCTGTCTCTGTCTATCTATCTGTCTGTCTGTCTGTCTATCTATCTATCTATCTATCTATCTATCTATCTATAAATACATCCATCCATACTTACGGCACTGTCACATCAATCTTTGCGGAAGTTACTTGAAGAATGTAATCAATTACAGCTACGTTACTGATTACTCAAAAGCTAAAGTCATTAAATATATTACTCATTATATTACTTTCAGGTAAAAGTCAGCAATGCAGCAATTTGGACATATTTGCTGACCATTAGTCTCGCGTTGCCAGACCTTTGTCTCCACAGCGCTTTGAAGTAAGGTCTGGTTACACCACAGATAGATTCTGGGATAGGAGAAAAAATATAAATAAATCGCCACATACAATAGTTAATGAAGTTAAAGGTGCAATATGTAATATTGTATGTAATACTGGCAGCTAGCGGTTAAAATAGTTACTGCACTACCAATTCAAAATACTGGAGAGTCGTTTCCCCCGCCCCCTCCTGCCCAGACTCGAAGTTCACGGGGGTTGCCAGGCTGAGACCGCAGCATTCACAACAATGTTGCTAGACGCTTTTCTCACATAGCCAGACATTACTTCACAGCACAGCAGAGTAGCTAACGTTAGATGCTAGTCTCACATAGCCAGACATTACTTCACAGTACAGCAGAGTAGCTAACGTAAGATGCTAGTCTCACATAGCCAGACATTACTCCACAGCACAGCAGAGTAGCTAATGTTAGATGCTAGTCTCACATAGCCAGACATTACTCCACAGCACAGCAGAGTAGCTAACATTAGATGCTGGCTATATTGACAGTCATAAAAGCCCGTGCTCACGTGGAGCTCTGTAACCAACTGACAGACACACTTTTTCGGCTTAAAATTACAGTATGAACCGCTAAAAACACAACAACCTCACCGTCCTCTCCACACGCCAGTCAGGCACACTTCCTCGGCTTAGAATTACAATACGAAACACTAAAAATACCACTAGCTACCTTGCCGACGGAACACACTTCATTGGCTTAGAATTACGGCAACAATTGCTAAACACACTGCAAACTCACAGTCCTCTCTTCCCGATTTACAGCCCCCCTCTCGTGGCTTAAAATAACTCACCGTTGTCGGCTCCAGCCGCTTTTAACTACACGTTGTAAACAGCCATGGGCTGCTTGCCTGGTCCTCCCGGTAACGTTAGCAGTTAGCAGGGTTAGCATGGCGGCGTTAGCCAGGACCAGTCGGGATCACTTTACTGGCTGTGTCTCAATTGTTTTTGCGAGTAACCAACTCGGGTACTCTAGCTATATAATTCAATGTGAGAACACAAATGTTGAAATGACATAAAATGCCCGTCCCTAGTGGCTGTGATAAATTAGCCTGAAGCTAATGCTTACCTGTTCAGGAGGAAATAAGCCAATTCTGCATCCTTTTGGGATCCAAGCTGTCTCCATCTTTCAAATACATCTCCAATATTTAGCAGGGGGTTGTTACGTCTCTGGTCACGCAACTGTTAGAAACATGCTGTTTTCTTTTTTTTAGGTCGGGTAGAATCTATCTCCGTTGATCCTGTTTGTTTGTGTGCTGCTTTCATGGCTGTACTACTGTTACAGCTGTAGCGCGCTGGGTTTACGTTTTTACAGGTATATCTAGCAACCCGGCCTGGCTGTCAAACTGGGCCGTTGATAACAACGCACAGCTCAAAACATAAACAGAAATTCCGTCACGGAATGTAAATTTCAAAAAGAAAAAATACTGACATTAGCATTGTTGTCAGAAAAGATAGTATTTCAGTTTAACATGTTTCCTTAATATCTGATGAGGCATTGGTGTCATTTTTGGATTTATTACAGTACAAATATTACATATTGGACCTTTAACTGTTGACATACTGTTGATACAGTAACGTCAGCTATTTACATAAGCTGGATACGTGGTTAAACCCCATTGGCTCTGACCAGTGTATCGCCGTGTGTACTTGGTCCGAAGCAATCTCCACCAATAGGTCCCAAAACGTCCCAGTTAGATAGTAAAATGCTGAAAAATATTCTTTTGTAAATCTTTAAAATCAATTCCCGAAATAACCAAGCAGGCCTGCCTTGTTGCATGATCCAAATGTAGTGTGTAGCTTGCTAGCTCCAAGTTTGTTGTTGTGTCCCGTAGCCAAAGGGTTTGGAGAACGGCCCACAGGGAGAGGAAGGAGCCTGACAACCGGGTGTCAGGCTTTATCCTGGAAATGCACTTCAGATTATCCAGACTATAGCGGACCATCCACAGCTATGTTAGCCCAGGTGACTGCAACCAGCACTTCAGAGGTCCATTCTCTCTGATAGAGACAGACAGGAAACAAGGGACAGAGAGAGAGAGGGAGAGAGAGAGAGAGGGAGAGGGAGGGAGAGAGGGAGAAAGAGAGGGAGAGAGAGAGGGATATGACTAAAATCTGTGGATGGAAATGTACAGTATACTGAGCTCACCTGTCTCACTTACTGGCTGTGTGAAAGGGTGTTTATGTTCCTCTGTGTGTGTGTGTGTGTGTGTGTGTGTGTGTGTGTGTGTGTGTGTGTGTGTGTGTGTGTGTGTGTGTGTGTGTGTGTGTGTGTGTGTGTGTGTGTGTCAATCTTGTTGATAACTTTATTGTTTGTAAATTCAGATCTGCAACATAAAAAGACTCAAATCAAAGGCTCTCGATAGGAAGTGGCTGTATGAAGAGAACAAAGTGCAGTCGTGCTGAGTGTGTGTGTGTGTGTGTGTGTGTGTGTGTGGGAAAGAGAGAGAGAGAGAGTGAAAGGGAGGTATTGCAAAAATATAAAGAGAGAAAAGGGTAAGAAAAAGGAAGAATATGGGAAAGGAAGGAAGGAAAGAAAAAAGAAAGAAGGGAAAAACAGACATTAGAACAAAAGAAATGAGGGAAGGAAAAAAAATAAAGAATCAAGCCAAAAAGTAAGGAAGGAAAAGGGAAAGAAAGGTAGGAAAGACAGCAAGCAACAATGAAATAGTACGGGGAAAAGAAAAGGCTGAGAAAAGAGGAGGAAATAAGTCAATTGAAAGACAAAAAGAGAGATGTGGAGAAAGAGCGGGAAACATCGAGAGGCAGAAAAGCAGAGAGAGAGAGAGGGAGAGAGAGTGAGAGGCAGAGAGAGAGAGATTGACAACTGGGCGTCGTAATGTGAAGAAAATCCTTTCAGCGTGAAATCAGGATGAAATGTGAGATTGTAATTCAACCAGGGATTAACTGTCATCTCACCACCAGAGAGGTTAGGGGGAGGGAGGAGAAGAGGAGGGGAGAACGAGAGGAGGACGACAGGAGTGACAAAGTATGGGGGAGAAAACGAGAGAAAGCAGGAAGAGGAGGGAAGACGGATGGGGGGGCGTAGCGTTTTGAGGAAGGAGGAAAGGTGGGGCTGAAGGAGTGAGGGATAAAATGTGAGGAGGGCAAAAATGCGGGGCAAGCCGGTGGGGGGGGAGGAGAAGATGAGGAAGGGTGTGAGGAAGGAGGAGCAGGAGTAGAAGAAAGCGTGGTAGGATGGAAGTTGGGGAAAGGAGGGAGGTGGAGGAAGAAGGCAGGACTTTTGATGTTCTTTAAGAAAACGCCTCGATTAAAAACGACGAGTGCAGGGGATAACTGGGGAAAAGAACCTCATACACACACGATGGATGAGATTAGACAGAAAGGAGGGGTGGGGGGAGAAAGAGGGAGGATGTTGAGTTGTAGGAGGAGGAGAAGAGATGATGAGATGATGAGATGATGAGTAGGAGGAAAGGAGGTGCTTAGAAGAGGAACAAGAAGGGGATAAAAGGAAGGAGGAGGCGAAAGGGATGGAAGGAGGAAGAAGGAAGCAGAGGGGCGTTAGTGATGAGGGAAGAAGGGAGGATGAGAAAGAGATGAAAAAAGGATTATATATATATAATCCTTACATACTGTATGCATTGCTTAAAGGCCGTTTTATGGTTCTGCGTCGAATCGACGGCGTACCCCCGCAAACCCCTCTACGTCTACGCCAGACCCTACGCCGTAGTCTGACGTGCACCTCTCGAAAAATGTAACTACGCGACGTACGCCGCTCGGCCGTCGCTTGGTAGCGTTGCATTTCCTGGTTCTCCTTCTCCATAAACAACGCGAAATCAGGGAGATGGTTAACTTCTCCTGCTCCAGATTTCCCACCGTGGTCACAAAGCACAGGGGAGACACTTTGTTCCTCTCGCTAGGACTCTAGAGTCGCTACTCGCTCCGAAGCTAATCGCCGTCACTCTCTCGCTTCTCCCTCGCTTCTATCGCCCACTCCCCACGCATACCGGCTCGACGCACACACCAGCGCACAAGTAGAAACATCAGGCCACTTACGTAGGCTACGGCGAACGCTCTGCGTTGGAGCCTCCGCAGAACCATAAAAACAGGCTTAATCCTAGTGCCTTCCAGGCAGCGCTGCCTGGAAGACGACGTTGGGGGCTTAAAACACCAAACACCGAAGACAACACAAGGGTTAAAACCTTGAGCGTTACATTCTCTGGTTCAGATACGAGCAAGGACCCCTTAACTGAAAGAGAGACAGAGCAGGGACCCCCTACTACATATATTGTATGAAATTAAGTTGCATAGTAAATAAACTGGGCCAATAATGTGTAGGGCGGCCTAAAGCCTTTATACATACCTCTTTTTGCATAGAATACTAAGCTATTAAAAAAGCCTAATAATTGTTGGCATGATTTTTTAAATCATGTTATAATGTTACACATACATGTGGCACAGTGAATCCTTAGGAGGAACTGTATCTGTTGATGGCCTTAGTGACTACCTTACCCATAGGCCAGTAAGCCTATCATCAGTGGGGAGTTATATATTATATGTTATATGTTATATATATATATGTATGTAGGAGTCATTTTAGGACTTTTTAATTTTTGAAAAAACTTAATAATTTAGAGGCCCCTCTGCAGTGACGCTGAGGACCCCCTAAGGGTCCCAGACCCCCTGTTGAAGATCCCTGTATTAGAGGGTAGGTATTAACGTGTTGTTAAAGCATGGACAGACAACGGCTGTCCCATTTCTGTCTCCGGTCCACCTTAAATAGAGAGGTATTGTAAAACTCAAGGGTGGATGTGCTTGGAATAGACTGTACTACCTTAAGGTCAAAGGTTAGCTTTGACGCTCAGCTAAAAAGCTCCTCTTTTTCTTTTCTCTTCCATTGCTTCCTCATATCCTCCTTTCTCCCTCCTCTCTTTTGTCCTTTCCTCCTCCATACGGTGATCATTGCCCTTTCTCCTCTACTTTCTCCCTACTTTTCTTTTTTCCTCCCCTTTCATCTACTCCTTCTCTTCTGCCTTAATGTCTCTACTTTCTTCTTCTCCCACCGTTACCCCTGTCCTCCCTTTTTGCTTTCCTCCACTCTTTTCTTGCCTTCCTTTCCCCTCTCCTACCTCTATTTCACTAGCCTTTCTCGCTCCTCCTCTTCTAGCTCTGTTTCTCCTCTTCTCTCCTCCCTTCTTTTGTCTCCTCAACACTTGTTTGTTCCTCTCATCTCCTCTTTTCTCCTCCCTTCTCCCATTTCCTTCCTCCTTTTCTCCTCTGCCTTTTGAACCCCAATTTCCTCATCTTTTCTTTTTCCTCTCCTCCCTTCTTTTTTCCCCGCCCTCCTCTCTTTTCCCTTCCTTTCCCCCCTTCTTTTCTCCTCTTTCTTTTCTTCTCCACTTTCCTCCTCCCTTCCATATCTACCATGTTCTCCTCTCCTCCCTCTCCTTTATCCCCTCACCTTTTCCCTTTCCTCTTGTCCTTTCCTAATACTCTCCTTTAAGCACTCCTTCCATCTTCCTCTCTTCCTCCCTCTCTCCTCCACTCTTCATTCTTCTTCATCTCCTCTGCAGGTTTGTTGACCAAGCAAGCGTCAGACAAAATTAAAAATGCTGTCTCTGCTTCTTTCCCTCAACCGGGTCACTCTTTTTTGGGTTCTATATTTTTTTTTTTCCCCCTGCACTTCTTTCCTCCCTCCTTTCCTCCCTCCATCCCTCCATCTCTCCCTTCATTTCCCATGCAGTCTGGTTGGGTACAATGCTGGGAGCCAGCCAGCGCTGCAGACAGATGGTCCACTTATTAGATGTGCATCAGCCCTCCCTCCCCTTCCTGCAGCTCGCTTTTTAATCAAATTAGAGCCGAAAGAAGAGGAGAGAGAGAGAGAGAAATAGAGTGAGAGAGAGGAAAGAGAGAGGATTGGGAGGTCTGCTCGCTTGTTTTGGAGTCTATTCTTTTTTTGAATAGGATGAATGATGACGACGATAATATGAAATTTGGAAGACTGAATCGCTGTCTGTCTGACTGCCTGTATCTCCCCCTCGCTCTTCTTTTCTACATCTCTCTCTCTCTCTCTCTCTCTCTCTCTCTCTCTCTCTGTCAGTGTGATTTTATGTTTTTTAAAGGGGAACTCCACTCATTTTACACATGGTGATCAGTGTACATGTCAGAGTTAATACTGCTCAGCCTGTGAAAACAGTCGGATAATGTCTTATGTGTTTTATGTGAGTTTTGTCAATTAAGTGTGAGTCTTGTGAGTCTCCCGAGCTTTTACGGAGAATTTTTGAGTTAAAAAGGCAGGAATTATGGATTATTTTGACTAATAGTTCAGATCAAAGAATGTTTAGTGGATCACAGACTGGTTTATGTCAAAGTTTAGTCAGGATATGGTTTTAAAACCATTTAAACATGTTTTTCAAATGTTATAAAAATTGAATAAAACACCCCAAATTCAATGAATGTAATCATTAATTTTACCTGCAAAGAATGTTGTATGGGTTCCATACAATGTACGTCCATGCATCCATGTAATATTTGGTCATTTTGGTTCAAAGAAACCCATATTTCTGATATAAAAAACTTTGAAAATGGGTCAAATTTGACCCGAGGACAACACAAGGGTTAAGTTTAGGCCCCAAAATGAATAGTAATACAATTCTATAAAACATTATGATTGGGGTTAAAACACCGCCCCCCCCTCCCTTGAGTCAGGGGTGTCAAACTCAACTTCACTAAGGGTCACATCAAGGGCTAGAAATGTCAAGTTTATTGCTTTTATTTCTTCGAAAAAGTAAAATATCTTTGACTGTATCACTGCATGTCTCATATAGTCTTCTCACTTACAGTTTGGTCGACGGAAATGTCAAAGAATATGGCAAAAATGTCAGGGACAAAAAAAGCAAAAAATGCCGAAAAAGAGCCAAAAAAACAGGTGGGCCAAAATGTATTATGAACCTAAATTGATATGGAGGGCCGGATCAAAAATTTGCAAGGGGACGGATTTGGCTTTGAGTTTGACACGTGTGCCTTAACCCTCATGTTGTCTTGTCTCTTGTTGTCGTTTTTCAAAGTTTTTTATATTAGAAAACATGAAAAGTCGAAGAGAAGCGCTGACAATGTAAAAAAAAATGTAATACAAAAAAACCACCAGGAGAAAACATCAAAAAAATTTGAAAAAACGTCCAAAACATTACAAAAAAAACGCCCCAAATGTTGAAAAAGTGACAAAACGTCGGGAAAAAAACCCAACGAAATGTCAGATGAAGCGATATCAATTTTGAAATAAGTTGAAAAGAAAACACACAAAAACTTGGAAGAAAGCAGCTAAAACATTGAGATATCTCCCGCCACTATCCTCGGGCCGGGCCCCTGATCAAGCATTTGTGTTTTTTTTAATCGTTACTTTATTAGCCTAATTGGGTGGGGAGAAAGCTATGCCATAATCATGCGCAGCGTCTCCTCCACTCGCACGCATCACACCGGGCCTGCTGGGCTGTATGGTGGAGCTTAAGTGCAACATGGAGCTTGAAGATGTAAAGAAAAAAAGAAAAACAGGAGAATTAGCCTACCTTTGAGCAAGTTTGGAGGAAAGTCGGAGGTATGGAACCATTTTAAACAAGTCGTGGGCAGCGACAACATACGTGTTGGCTTTGTCGAGCGCATTAAGTGCGGGACGCTGCTCGCCTATAACAGCAAAAAAAACAGGGACGATGAACAGACACATGAAGCAGGCTCGCCATAGCAAAAAAGATGATAGTCAGCCTTCAACATCCTCTTTTGTTACTTCTCCAAGCATACCCCTTCTAAACTGATTTCTGCAATGACGGGCTCATAATTACAGTTAATGTGTCGGGCCGGGCTTGATTTTTTTTGGGCCTGATCTAAGCTCTACCAGGGACACAACCAGTCGTTTCCTGGGTGAGAGTCCTGTGTTTTCCACAGGACACAAACTCTGCTACACCGCTTGAAAGCCCTGCGAGTGGTTTTATACAGCAGCAGTCACTGTAGTGCATGCAGCAATAAATACATGGAATGCATATGCATTACAGTGCTTTGCTTATCGTAGCTATATGTACCGATGGTTCATGAGAACAGCCCGACTACAGTAAGTACAAGAGGCCAAGGTTGAAGCAGGATGTAGTTCTGTTAACTGTTAATCTCCTTAATCTCTGTATACCTCCCTTGTTATAGACAGCTCCAACAACGTGAAAGCCGATTAAAACAACCGGATTTGAAGCAGCTACAAATATCACAATATCAGAAGTGGAAAAGGGTACAAAAATCTTCTACTTAAGAAAAAAATGACTTCCATGAACTTGTACTTAAGTACAAGTCAAACCACCAGTATAAAAATCTACTCAAGTAAAAAGTAGTTCATTTAAAATGTAATAGTGTTTACTAGTGTAAAAGTGACTTAGTTACTATTTAACAGCGGTGGGAGTATCTATTTATAATTATACTTATTCAATATCTTATTTATACCTACCTACCCTCATATTATGCTCATTGTCAGGTCCATAATTGTATTTAGAGGTTATATCAGAATAGGTTTACATGGTTTAATTTTCAAAAAACACCATATTTTTGTTGTACTGCACATTGCTGCAGCTCCTCTTTTCACCCTGTGTGTTGAGCTCTCTGGTTTAGCTACAGAGTGAGGCATCTCACTTCTGTTCCATCTTTGTTGGGAGTCACACATGCTCAGTAACTAGGTAAGGACTACTAGCCAGTCAGAAGCAGAGTATGAGGGCGTGCCCTGACAGTACCTAGGTAAGGACTACTAGCCAGTCAGAAGCAGAGTATGAGGGCGTGCCATGCTAGCAGCTAGGCGAGCATTATAACGTGTGTTCCAAAGTGACCACGTCTGTCTCTGAAGTAAAGGCTGGACTACAATAGAGCTGTTTGGAGCAGTTTGTGAACAGTGTTTTCTGTTGGAGATGGTAAGTCCCTTTGGGGGGGGACTTTGGCCTTTTTCACTTTGTAAACCTATAACATGCACAAAAAAGATATAGAACACAATAAAGGAAAGGGGGAATAGCCAAAAAGCATAATATGAGCACTTAAAATTTCAGTCTTTTGCCATTTGATAAGGGCACAAAGCCATATCGCACTTTGGATTTTAGTTTAACAACGTTAGAGACCTTTTTGTATTGACTTTTTCTATTTTACCTTGTGATGACTGTGGGCCACATTGGCCCGTTTTCAATTTTTGTTTTATATCAGAAAATATGGGATGTAGAAATAAGCGCTGAAAATGTGTAGAAGAAAAATTTTGCAATTTAAAACGTTGGAAAAAGCAAAAACAAAAATTGGAAAAGGGTCAAAAAACGTCGAAATAAAGGGTTGACAGGAAGACAACACAAGGGTTAAAATGTAGCAGGGCACAATACTTCAAACAAGACCTACGTAAGTAAAGGTAATTAAAAAAGACTACTACAATTACAATTACAGTAACACGGGAGTAATTGTAATTCATTGCTTTCCAACTGTGCCCAGTCGTTCCTGGCAGACATATACGGTGTTGTGGTAAATCTGGGCAGTGTGTGTTTCTGGGTCCGTACACAAACCTGCATGTCTATCAGACTCACAATGGAGGCTCTGTGGTATTTTTTTTAAAGTTTACCTTTCATTTCCAAGGCGCCATCTGACCAGTTTGAATGAAACTTTGTCGCAACCAGTTCGACAGCTCCTCACACAAAACTGTTGTTTTAACACCATTATATTTTGATTAAAAAAAAAAAAAAAAAGGCCACACCAAACAGTCCCAGCCGGTTGTCTGGGATTAAAGTAACATCGTGTGCCAGGAAAAAAGAATTCAGACAAACACCCATTCAGGTCGGCACATTTAAAGGTTTTTGTGGCGCCTCCTATTGGCCAGTTTGAGTTTGAACATTGTTTTCTTACGTTGATTTCAACGTGTGTCGCCCTCATGAAAAAAGCACACTGTCAACCCGAACGTTTAAAGTAATTAAATAGATTAAGTTGTGTATTCTCAAAGTTTTAGAAAACGTTCTACGAACTTAATTATGTCAAGTTGGTGTAACATGTTCTTCCTTTTTAACTAATAATTTTTTGATTAAATGGAACTATTTTGTTTATAAGTAAGCATGACTTAAAAACATAACTTAAGTACAGCTTAATAGAATGAAGTAATTACATGCTAAGAATCACTCATGTTGTCCTCGGATCAAATTTGACCCATTTTCAACGTTTAAAAAAAAAAATTCAGATATATAGGTTTCTTTCAAAGAAATTGCCAAAAAATAACAATGATGCACGGACGTACGTTGTATGTTACCCATACAACATTCTTCGCAGATGAAATTAATGATTTACTTCCATTGAATTTTGGGTGTTTTATTCTATTTGATAGCATTTTAATTTTTTTTATTTGTTTTAAAAACGCATCCTGACTGAACTGTGACATGAACCCGTCTGTGATTCAGTTAACATCCTCCTATCTAAACTATTAGTCAAAATAATTCATAATATCTGCTTTTTTAAAAACTCAACACAAGGGTTAATGTATCCAGATCTGCTTCAGCGTACAGCCTGATTAACAGAGAGGAGTTCAGAACTAATCTATTGGCTGCTGACAGCTCGTGACTCAGACATTCAATGTGTGACTTCAAAACTGATCATTAGTCATAAACCCAGTATCAGATGGTCACTGGTAGCCGGTCACCATGGCAACTGACAAGTTGTTGTTCTGGGAATATTTAAAAGAAAATCTTTTAATTTAGAAACGGATGGAGTCAACACACAGGAATGCAACATGGGAGGAAATAGGAGAGGAGGAAAGAGGAGGAGAAAGGAACGGGGGAGAGAAGGAAACGAGGGCGAAGGAAACGTGAATAATGGAGGAAATATGAAAGGAGGGAACGAGAAAAAAGGGGAAAAGAGGGGAGGCGGGAAAGGAAGAAGAATTCAATTAGACTTTTTTTTTATGTGTAAGTTAAATTTGACTTTTAACATATGCAAGGCTATTTCACTCTACTTTTCACGTAGAGGCTACAGAGGAATTTGAATACGGAACAAATATGTCATCATCTCAAAGAGCAAACATCACAGATCTCCCACCAAAGAAGAAGAGACGAGGAGAGCACTGTTCGAATTACGGGGGGGGAGGGGGGGGGGCGGTTTCCCCTAGATGAGACTTGGACCCTCCCAAAAGGGATGAAAATAATAGTTTGGGGGGTACTGAAAATTTTTTATAAAATATAATGTTAGCGTATCCAAAATTGGATGTATTTAAATGCAGTATTACCATCACATACCAACAATTCAGGAAATAATCTAATGAAATACCATTTTCAAACCCTCACTCCCCATTGGGCCTTAGCCTACCATTTCTCTGGTATGTTCAGACTGTGTTCTCTGCTATGGTTCTTTGATATCACTTCACTAGCCGTCAAAACGTACGTACCGGGTACGGGCGCAGGCGCCGGTGTGTCAGCGAAATTAAGAGTAAGCGGTTGAATCAACTTTACGCCACGTCCCCGTCTTCCCTGGCATCGTTTCAAGAATGTTTGCGTCCAAAGGGATCCATTTGGAAATGACTCAACACGCTACTTCATGTTCCAGGCCTACAGGTGGCGCTGTTTCTGCTGCAGAAATTCACCAAAAAACGGAGAAGAAGAGGCGGAGCATGCGCATAAAGCGTTCGCGCTGTATACAGACACAGTATATTTTGCCCCAGTATCCCTAATAGGCTCAATATCTTCTCCAGCAGGAACACAAGTACGTGGTCCGCCATTGTTGTTGTTATGAAACGACGTCGCGGGATGAAGAGGTCGAAGGCTAGAGGTCGAGGGATGTGGCGATGACATCGTCGATGCGCAAGTATGCGGCTTCGACGCAAGGGCGGCGTTTTCGAATTTCTTTCACCCTGGGACCAGGTTTCAAAAAAAGTGCGTCTTCAGGCAGCGCGTTGACAGGATTCGTTTGGACGATCGGCCAAAACGATTCAAAACGTGCGTTTACACCAAAAAGCGCTTCCGTGTGGATGGCCCCTGAATCTCTGCCTTATGGTTTTGACTGCCACGTGTATCATCATGCGTTGTGCTTTGTGGCAAATGTTATGAGCAGCTCGTCATAAACAGGTTTTCAGAACTGTCTGAATTTGGTTGTTCATAGTGTTTCTCTCATCTATAGGCCCGGACACACAGAGCCGACGGCCAAACGTCGGCAGAAAAGCCAGTCGGGCTGATCAGTCTCCCCGAGTTGGTTAAAAAAACGCCTCGGCACACACCAAAGAGACGAGACGTAATACGTCTCCATAACAGCATGCGGCGCTAATCTGTATTGTTGCCCAAAACTGAAAACCGGCAGCTGATTGGACGAACGCGTCACGTGGCTCTGGCTTCTCCGGAAAATCAAAGCCAGACTGTCATGGTGGCTCGTTCAGAATACGATCTCATATTGGACTAAAAGTTTATTTGTAGTTTATTTAAATAGGGACAGATACAAAAAACATAGATTATTACAGAAATAACAATCCGATGCCTGTATCACAGTTTGTAGCCATGGCTAATTCGCAACACCTGTCCCACCGAAACATGTTTCTGAAAACATTTTAATCGAGAAATAGGCCGTGCAGTTGCTGAATGTGTATAGGCTCTGTGTGTCCGGGCCTTATAATGAAGTCATTAGCTATGTTTCCAGCCACACCTTTTTATCCGAATTAAGGGATATCGAATGAAAAATGCCTCATGGAAACAGTAAAATTCGATAGAATTTCATGAATATCGACTCAAAGGAAATATGTTTGGTCACATCGGATTTTCTCTTGATCGATATATATATATATAGATCGGCTTATGTGATAAACGCTGATGGAAACGTTATTTGCCGAATAAATTAATGAATTGCGATTAAGTTTTAAGTCATTTTATGGTTGCAACCCGCAATAAAACGAAGAAGAAGAAGTTTTAGTTCATTGCCGCCCAGTATTTCCGCTCTGTTTGCACACATTACAGGTGTCAACAAAGACAGATGGAAGTGGACGAACGAGGAGACAAGAGACTTTTTGAATTTAATTTACAAGCAAAATATAACGGCTATTTTAGATAGCAAAAATCTAAGAAATGGCATAATTTATCAGGAACTGGCGAAGGAAATGGCCAACAAAGGTTATGAAAAGCAGTGGGACGTCCTCCGGAGTAAATGGAAGGGGCTCAAACAGCGGTGCCGGAGGAAAAATAAAAGGCAAGTTCCACCTTTTTGATGAGCTGGATCAGATCCTCGGCCAAAGGCCCATTGTAGCTTCCTTGGCTTCTTATGTTAACAACAACTACTTCTGTCTAGCAAAACTTTGTTTGCAAAAGTTTGCTTGAATGTTGTACGATTAAGTGCAAAAATGAAAGGAAACACCTTATAAAGTCTCAAATCAATTCGATATACCAATTTAATCGCAAAACAGCATGTGACGTCATTACGCAAAGGTTTTCATTCGCTTTAAAGCCGTTGGATGGAAACACACTTTCACCAGCTTTATTCGCATGAGTTTTTTTACCGAACTTCAGATAATTCGATTGACGAAGTGGATGGAAACTTAGCTAGTGTCTAGCTAGCTAGCTAAAAGTTCACGCAGCTCCTGAAGCTCTCTGTACCAAGCAAATATTGTCCGTATCTTGTAAGCCAATATAAAGTGGAGAGTGACGTCGCCAGTCGAAATAGACCCCCCCCCCGAAGCTCACGGTATAATTCGAACACTGGAGGAGAGTGCCAAAAAAAGAGAGAAAAGTTAAAAGATGAGAGGTGGGGAGAGAACTGTATATATTTTGAAAATGTATGTGTTAATGTAAGTAAAATATTTTGCTTTTCAAATGTTTTTGTAAAGAAATTAGTCTGTGGAAAATATGAAATGAAAGATTCTAGAAAAAGTCTACAAAATCTACAAGACTCTGACCAGGGACAGCTGACATCTGACACAAGGCAAGGAAAGAGGAGAGGAGTAAACACATGGGGAGGAAACAAGGTAATAAGGGAGGGCATAATAAAGGAGGAAACGAGAGAGAAGGAGGGAAAAAGCGGGGAGGTGGGTCAGGCAGAAGAAGAAGACGGGAGGACATTAGGAAACAAGGGGGGAGGAAACAAGGGAAGAAAGGAGGAGAGGAAAGAAGGAAAGGAACACACAAAAGGGGAAGATTCAAAGAAAGAAGGAGACGGGAGCAGCAAACAAGGGAGGACGAGAGTAAACAAGGGGAGGAAACAAGGGGATAATGGGAATAGGAGAGAGGAAACAAGAGAGAGGAGAAGAAGAAAACAAAAACAAAGGGAAACAACAAGGAAAGGAACGAGGAAAAGGAAAAAGGGGGAGGAAGAAAGAGTGGAGGCGGGAAAGGAAGAGGAAGATGGGAGGACATCAGGTAACAAGGGGGAGGAAACAAAGGGGAAAAGGAGGAGAGTAAATAGTAAAGAAGTAAGGGAGGAAACAAAAGGAGAAGACTAAAGGTGGAAAAGAAGGAGATGGGAGAAACAAACTGGGGAGGAGAGGAGTAAACAGGGGTAGGAAACAAGGGAATAAGGAAGGAAATAGGAGAGGAGGAAACAGGAGAGAATGGGAAAGGGGAGGAAGAAGGAAACAGGAGGAGAAACAATGGGGGGGAGAAGGAAACAAGGGGGGCAGGAAACAAGTGAATAACGGAGGAAATAGGAGAGGAGGAAAGAGAGCAATAAGGATACAGATGAGGAAAACGAGAGGGGAGAAAACAAGGGAGGAGGAGATGAGTGGAACAGGAGAGGAGCGGAGGAGCAAAGAGGAGTGGGAGAAAAAGGGGAGAAGAGGATTAAAAGGAGGAGAGGGTGTTGAAAGAAAGCGGTGGAAAAAGTGAACGTTCGGCTCAGTTCAAAGACAGGCGGCGAACTGCAGCATCGCGCGAGGAGGGAGGGAGGGAGGGAGGGAGGGAGGAGGGATGACTTCCAGATTTACTGTGGAAAGTTGAAAGAGTGTCGGCGACCGCGCGCGTGTCCGCGAGCGCCTGTCTGTGTGTGTGTGTGTGTGTGTTTGTGTGCGCGCGCTACGTTTCAACCTCTCTCTCCGTACATTTTCCGTGTGTGAGTGCGAGTGTGTGCGCGCGAGAGAGGGGGAAACAGAGAGAGAGAGGAGAGAGAGAGAGAGGGGGGAGAAACAGAGGGAGAGAGAGAGAGGGGAGAAACAGAGGGAGAGAGACAGAGAGAGAGAGAGAGAGGGAGAGAGAGGGGGGAGAAACAGAGGGAGAGAGACAGAGAGACAGAGAGAGAGAGAGAGAGAGAGAGAGAGAGGGAGAGAGAGAGGAGAGAGAGAGGGGAGAAACAGAGGGAGAGAAAGAGAGAGAGAGGAAGAGGGAGAGAGAGAGAGAGGGGAACAGAGAGAGAGAGAGGAAGAGGGAGAGAGAGAGAGAGGGGGAACAGAGAGAGAGAGAGAGAGAGGGAGAGAGAGGGGGGAAACAGAGAGAGAGGGGGAAACAGAGAGAGAGGGAGAGAGAGAGAGAGAGAAGTGGCCCACCCCCTCTCTCTCGCTCACTCTCTCTCTCGCGCTCTCTCTACCTACTTTGCATATTCCGCGTGCCTCGGCTCGGCCATATGGGAAAATGCAACTGAAGGAATTGTCGGCGGGGAAAAAAAACACGCAGGCAGGAGCACGCGAGCGGAGCGCCGAGAGTTTGAGACCATAACAAATCCTGAGGAAAAAAGTTCCAACGGGTAGCTAGAGGGGGGAAAAAGAAGAAAAGGTGGAGAGTAAGAAAAGAGAACGGGCGGGGGGAAAACGTGATAAACCCAAAACAGAGAGAGAGAGAGGGAGGGAGAGAGAGAGAGAGAGAGAGACACGCGGAGAAAGAGAAAAAGGGAGAGATCGAGCGTTTCTTTCTGCGGAGGAGAGGAACGATGTACTGCGCGTACACCATCCCCGGGATGACGGGCAGCTCACTGATGTATTACTACAACGGCAAAGCGGTAAGGCGCGAGCTTCCATCCCTCCGTACCGTTTCTTGTCTTCCTCCGTGAGGGTTTGGGTGAGAGAGAGAGAGAGAGAGAGAGAGGGGAATGAAAGGAGAAGTGAGAGAGAGTAGAGAGAGAGAGAGAGAGAGGGAGAGGGAGAGAGAAGGTGTGAAGGTGAAGAGCGTGGCTTTTTACGCACCGACTCAACAGTGCGCCGGGTCTCCGCCGGACTGCGACTCTGTTGGGGTTTATTTTTGGAAGAAATTTTTTTTTAAAAACAGCGGTGCTGTTGTTTAGCGGGGGAAATAACTGTGTGTGTGTGTGTGTGTGTGTGGGTGCGTGCGTGCGTGCGTGCGTGTGTGACAG
Source organism: Perca fluviatilis (assembly GCF_010015445.1). Taxonomy (NCBI): domain Eukaryota; kingdom Metazoa; phylum Chordata; class Actinopteri; order Perciformes; family Percidae; genus Perca; species Perca fluviatilis. The sequence goes on from NC_053128.1 coordinate 6,946,926, forward strand.
ATGCTGTGGAGTGCGTAGCGCATGGATAAATAGGTTGGACCGACTCTTCTGAAATGTGATGAATTTGGGTTTACAGTGTGTGTGTATCACACCTCGGCTATTAGAAATATTGTATTAAAAAAAATTGTCGGTAATCTAGTGTTTTTTTTTATTGTCTTCCTGATTGTGCGCATGAAATAAGCCTTCTCACAGCTTTATTTCTGTCTTTTTCTGTCGCTTATTTCTTTTTCTTTCTTTTTCTTTTAAAGGACGTAAATGCGGCAAAATAACAGCCTCAGTATTGCATCGAATGAAAGATTACTTTTTTGTGTTGCTCTGTGGCGACTGACACACGTGCGGTTCTCCGTGTTTGTTTGGTTGTGTGTCTCATTCAGGGACTTGTGGCTTGTCGTATTTTTTTCATTTTTTTCATTTCATTTCTTCCCATGAAAAAAAAAAGTGGATTTCTCCGTCGTAATTTGGCCTCAAATGATGTTTGCGATATCTTATTATAGTAGCGTTCAGTTATTTCACCCATAACCTCGGAACACGCGTTCACGGCAAAGCTGGGAAATATACGTCTGCCCTTAGATTCTTGTACTTCAGAATGATATCACTGATATTATGTTATTGCAATTTATTTTCAATCCATTTTCATGCCATTCAAATAATAGGAGTGCAGCAAATTCTGAAAGTGTTAAAGTTGGAAGTCTACCCATCTGTCCTTTTTCATATCTGTCTGTGTGAAGACTTCAAATATATAGAACCCATAATTGTTCATCTTCATTTAAAATATACTGAGTATCTAAAAAATTGAGAACCATAAACCGCGACCCTAAAAAGAAATACATCTGAGAAAGTGGTTGTCATACAGTATACAAGTATGAAGCTGTCTGACCTCCTGTGGGCCTGTCTCTCTGTCTGTCTGTCTCCCAGTAACCCCCCACCTGTAAAACCAGTAACCAGGGTGAAGTGATTTACAGAGAGGGGGATGAAGTAAGGGCTAGAAATGAGGACCAGGGTGTAAAGCGAAGCGAGGGTGAATGGATTTCACAGGTTTTCTGGCGTTAAAAGCAGGAATTGTGTGCAAGTCGCAGGTGTAAATGAAGACGGAAGGCTGGGATTTCCTACAGATCCACCTGTCAGTGAACTGTCCGTCCGCCTTCGTCTCACCTTTGACCCCTATTTGCCGCTTTCCAGAGTTCAAGAGGAGAAAAAAAAGAAGGAGAAAATAAAGAGGAGGTGACAGCGAGAGGACGGACCGAAAACAAGGACAGAAATAAGGACCGAAATAATCTTATAATTTTTTTTTTTAAGAATTGTGTGTCCAAATTGTTTGATCTTTGTTACCATATAAGCAGTAATGCATCTAAGCCATTTTAAAATGAATAATAAGTCTTTTAAAAAAAAAAAAGAACTGGCACCTTACAGGCCTTCTGAGAGAATTTATCAATCCATCGCATACGGTAGCTGTGAATATTTGTCCGCACAATTATATTTATGCAACAAACAGCAAGCACACATTTAATTATTTTGCAGAGAAAATGTACGGTTAGAATTTTGACACAAAACGTTGTTAATGGTGCGTTTTTGGGAGGTTATACATATCTATGACCTTCGTATCAATGCGATTTATGAATCCGATTTTAATTCTTGTGGTTTCATTTATATTTTCTAATTCTAAATGGATTTAATCCGTCTTTTATACATCCTGTATTTTTACATGTTTGTTTAAATATATATATATATATATATATATGTGAAAATAATTTTTTTTGACTGATGTTTAGATTTTCCTCGGCTTGTTTATGAGCCTAAATTCGGTGGGTAACAGTAGTGTGTGTAGAGATGCTGTGGTAGCCGCTGGGACCCGTGCAGCGGGACACAGAGCCTCTGTTGTTCCAAGGCCGCCGCGCCGACAGTCGGCTCCTGTCTGCTCCTGTCTGCTCGCCGCCTGTTGGTTCTCCCGGCCCTCCATCCGGCCCGCCGAACGCTTCCAACCCGCGCCTGTCGGTCGTCAGCCATGGCTCCGGAGCCTTGTGCTTTTTGTCACCCCCGCTCTCTCTCTCTCCCTCTCTCTCTCTCCCCCGTAGCTTAGGGCCTTCTTTGTATCTTGCCGGCTTTCGCTCGGAGCCGGAGCTCCTTAGTACGGCGGTGCCACGGGGAGGCGGGGGGGGGCGGCTCGGCGTGGCATCGCCGCTTTGTTTGAGCGGCTGGCTGCTGGATGGCACGTTGTGCCAACGGTCTTGATCCGGTGCCAAGCTCCTTTCCATCTTCACTTTACCCCCACCACTTCCGTCTCACTCTGTCTGTCTGTCTGTCTGTCTGTCTGTCTGTCCTGTGTCCCAGCTTGTTTACACCCGCTGTCCACTGACAGAAAGAGAAAAAACACACAAATAAGAGAATCGGTGTGATGAAGTGACGCTTGTCTTTTTGCGGCCTATTTTCTTGCTGGCTGTTTTTGTGGCTGGGTTTTTGAGGTGTTTTTTCGGTCATCCTGTGGGTTGTGTGAGAGCAGGTTCAGGCTGGTCGGTGTGTTAACGGAGGCAGAGAAGTGGAGCGAGTGGAAACTGGGGCAGAGCGGTCGGGGAGAGACAGAGAGGCTCGGGGCTGATCTGCAGCAGCAGCAGCAGCGGCGGCGGCAGCAACAAGCTACGGCCCGGCCAGGACCAAACAGTGAAGAGGCTGAATCGGGGGGCTTTGGTTTAAGGGAGAGTGTGTGTGTGTGTGTGTGTGTGTGTGTGTGTGTGTGTGTGGGGGGGGGGGACAAGGCCTGAGCCTTCGGTTAGCGGCTGTCGGCTCGCTAACTTAAGCTCCGGCGGCTTAATGAGGCAGCAGAAAGCTGGGCTAAAAACAAAAGGCCTCATTTAAAGCCGGCCCGGCCAGCCGGCTATTGTTATGCTAACGCAGCATTTGAATATTCAGTAAGTTTTTAATTAGGAGGGGTCCCGAAAGTGCCCTGCCAAAAAAAAAAAAAAATCCCGCAGCCCTCTGTCAATGCGCAGCTACAAGGAAACGCACACTTTAAACACTCTACACTGATGATGCTGGCGGTCGGCCGCCGAGAGTGCCGCGTCGCTGCGTTTCTGTGAGAAGATTGTAATTATTAGTTTTTTGATTCGCAGATTTTTTTTGATTTTATTTTTTTCAGTTAATGAACAATTACAGTCGGGCACGAAATATGATTTCTCATTCTGTCTTTTTCAAATGAACGTCAAATGAAAATATCCACATTTTTGTTTTGCTTATTTAAACGGACGTCCGTGTCCAGTTATTGCGAAGACGTGCACATTTAAATGCATTTCTAATTCCGTTGAAGGGCATTTTCTTTCAGTCGGCCGCTTTAAGTCCTCTCGGCCGTGGAGCGGCAGAAGCTGCGGTTTTTAAACGCACCGCCGGTGGAGAGGAGGTCAAGGGTCAAGGGCTCGACTCTCCCGATAAAATGAGAATAAAATAAAAGCGTTGGATAAGAATGTAAGATATTCATTTTTTCCTCAGATGAATAAATTGTAGTTCTATCATGGGAATCAAATAGGACTGCTAAAGGACTGGAAAAAAAAAAAAAAGATCTGATGATGTTTAAATCAACTAAATGTATTTATGTTTGAGATTAAAGTGACAGTTTAGCGTTATGTAATGTCAGTGTAATGACTCTGCCCCGGCTCATTTTTAAACATTTAGAAAGAAGGACTTCAGCCACAGAGAGAAGCTTTTCACGCCTGCAGCAGGAAAATATGCAAATGAAGGCGCTTCTGTGTGTTGGCGCCGTTGTCTGATCCTGAGAAGGGGCCTTAACGTCGTTCTTAACATCGCCTTTTAAAAAATCAAAAATAAAAAAAGTTTGATGTGCACTTTGTTTTGCCTACAAAGAGTTAATACATGGGAAATGTATTATGTTTTTGTGAGTGTGTGTGTGTGTGATTGTGATGCCAGTGTGTGTGTGTGTGTGTGTGTGGACATCCTGTGTGCTCAGTAGGCTGGAATTAGAGCACAGCGGGTTATGCAATTATTACTTTATAAATAGACGCGTGTGTGTGTGTGTGTGTGTGTCTGTGTGTGTGTGTGTGTGTGTGTGTGTGTGCGTGCGGGCCTGTATCTCCATCTGCTTGACTTATTCTGTTTGAACAACAACAAAAAGACAAATTTATTGCGTGTTTGTGTGCTTTTGTATGCAAGTGTGTGTGTGCGCTCACGTGTCCTTTCTTTGTGTACAAGCATAAACGTTGAACCCTTTGCTGTATATGTGTGTGTGTGTGTGTGTGTGTGTGTGTGTGTATTACAAATTGTAGAAATGTGTGTCTGTTTCAACATGCACCTTTTCTTCTTTTTTTTTTATAAATTTTATTTTTAGAAATGCTGAAAACGTGTCTCTTTTTTGGGGGTGTTTGTGGTGTATTACACTTTTTATTGTTTGGCTCTCTAGGTTAAGATTTAATAACGTCCGAGCGTCTTTCAGGTTTTTTTCCGAGCTTGTGCCATGTGTGTGTGTGTGTGTTTTGTGTAGTGTACTTACACTGTGGTAGGTTAAATAGGCTTTTGCCTTTCTTTACATTAGGATGACAACATTCCATTAACATTGAACAAGTGTGCCTGTGTGTGTGTGAGTTTGCTATCTATGTCTGAGTGCTTTAAGACACTCTCCTGTGTGTGTGTGTGTGTGTGTGTGTGTGTGTGTGTGTGTGTGTGTGTGTGTTTTTTTTTTTTTGTGTGTGTGGGTGGGGGGGGGGGGGCTGCCCTGTCCTGTCGGTGGGGTCAATGTTGCAGGTAGTGAGGTGTGTGTGTGTGTGTGTGGTGTCTGGCAGACACTCACACACTCACACACACACACACACACACTCACACACACACACACACACACACACACACACACACACACACACACACACACACACACACACACACACACACACACACCGTTCAGGCTTTAACTTAATCCTTCTGCATCAGATTATCTGACACTGATGCGGCTGATACACACACTGATACATAAAAGAACTGTTGACACACACACACACACACAAACACACACTGAACACATCTTTTTATTAAACAGGAAGTAAGGTAAAAATTGACATAGTGATGTGTTTTAGTAGACATAGTAGTGTGTTTTTTTTAACATTAACACAACAGAAAATGAATAATTCTTAGTTCTGATAATAACTCAATTGTATTAGTCAGTTATAGAGCTGCACTATATCTTTTCTGTAAACATTTAGCAGTTTTTTTTCAGAATCACAGCAGTCTATAAACAAAAATCAAAACCACTTTATTTGATTTTCTGGCAACTTTGAGTTTTTTGACCTAGTTATTAAATGATGCATCAGACAAATACCGCACCAGACATCATGATAATGGAAATAAATTGCATTTGGCCCACATGCTTTAGAAGTATCAACCTAGTTGATGATATTTGTGTCTCACTGTGTGTGTGTGTGTGTGTGTGTGCGTGTGTGTGATGTTCTCTTGCTGTAGTGTTCAGCCAGTGAACGGCGAGACCTCTCTTTCACCATTTCCCGTATCTTCATTACTAATGTAGGAAAGGGTAATTAGCAGGTCATTAGTGATGTCATAGCTGTCAGACGTTTTGAAATGGAAGTGTGAGAGCGGCTTGCTGATGGAGAGCCGATGTGTCGCTGATAACGAGACGTTTTTCTGGTTTAATCTTGCATAAAGGTGCTGGATGACTTTTGTTCATTTTGGACGTGCTTTGCATAGACTAGCGTTGTGTATAGGGCTTCGCGATATGAGGAAAATCTCGAATTGCGATACTACGATCGCGATATGATTCACGATATTGGAGGGAATGATCTTTTTTGTATCACTATTGTCATTTTCACCCAAAAATAATATAAATATATATATTTTTTAATATATATTTTCTTTACTCTGTACGATAGGATGTGTAGGGCAGGACGTCTCTGCAGCACCACGATGCTTTGACACATATTTAGCTTTTAACAAATATTGCACCTCTCTGCGATTTGGATATTGCACCAGTCCATATTGCGATTTTGATAACATTGCGCATAATTGTGCAGCCCTAATTGTGTACCAGGGCTGGGACGTTGTCTTTTTGTCCCGATTTCAACTCCTTCACAATAAAGGGGTGCCGATTTGATTTCTATTGCGACTTTCATTCATTGCGCTTAGATGGTATCGAGTATTGGGATTTTCTTTTCCTTCTTTAACCCTTGTGTTGTCTTCCTGTTTCCCATGAACTTGTCAAAATCGAATTTAAAACGTTTTTGCCACTTATTTCAATGTTTTAAAAAAAATTCATGGTCATTAAACTTAGTTTATATGACATTATACCTCATCTTTGGGGGTAAAACAAAGCAGGAATTATGAATTATTTTGACTAATACTTAAGATCAGAGGATGTTGAGTGGATCATGTTAATGTCAAAGTTTAGTCAGGATGCTGTTTTTTTTTTTTTTAAATGCTATATAATTTTAATAAAACAACCAAAATGCACTGAGAGTAATCATTAATTTAACCTGCATGGGTTCCATACAACGTACAACGTGCATCTATATCTTTGAAAATGGATCAAATTTGACCTGAGGACGACAGGAGAGTTGACAAAAACAAAAGTTGAATAAGGCCGGCCACACGCGTGGCGTTTCTGTTGCGTGTCGGTTGGGTGGCGCTGCTGCTGCTAGCCTCGTCTGGACACATGTAGCCTATGTTTCCCATTTCCCCTGCACTCAAGCAGTAGTATACTTCATGTTAAACATAAATAGGCCTATATACTGATCTGATTACAGCAAAGACAATGTCGGCAGTATTGACGGCAAAATAGGCTCCAGAATATTTCGTTCTGCATTGACAGGTGCGATATCTGAACATATTTTCCCATTCTATTTTGCCTGGAAACGCTTCCAACACGCTTGTGTGTCGCGTGAAAAATAGGCGTTGGCCCTATTTCTAGCATGCACGTGTTGTCGTGTCATGCAGGCAGTGTGCACGCTCTAACCTGTTAACACAGGAGCCGAAATATAAACGGACACGCCACGCAGCTGGCACGCTCACGCCACGCAGGCAGTGTGAAGCCGACCTAATACACTTCTAGAGACAATGTACAATGAGACATTTCTAATTATTTTCTACGAAGAATGCACGTCACATGTCAGTTAGTCAGTCTGAGTCATTGTACTTTCTGCTTTTTCAGCTTTCTGTCTGTTTTGCTGGAAACGGATATGATGTATGCGGTACCGTATAAACAGAAAATATTTAGGTTAGGTTTTTTTTGTTTTTTTAATTGATTCTAGGGAAAATAATCAATTTTAAAAATCGTCGGCACAAAAAAATCACAATATCATATGTGAATGGATTTTTTTAGATGAAGTTTGGGAGGTTCTGTACGTTATTAAGCTGCAGTGTTTGAAATTGAGATTCATATTTACTGCTCGCTGTCCATTATTTATGTATATTTTGAATGCTGGGTTTTAGGTTCAGGGGTTTAATGCATGTTCAAATGTGGCTGTGAGATTTAAATGATGCGTGATGTTATTGGTAATCAGAGGTAAAAAATATATATAATTGATGTGTTTTATGGAGCTTTCCTGCAGTGAAAGGAGACAGGGTGACCTGAAGGCAGCATGCAGCCTGTAGGATTAAAGGCCTGAGCTAGCTGCAGCATCACCAACATTTGCTCTTTTATATCGTTTTTTCAAGTGCACTATATTCTATATTTTGGCTGCATGTTATTAGAAGCGTGTCTGCAGAGCCTCCACGTGTCCTAAGACTATTTATTTGGTTCAATATCAGAACTTAGAAGTAATTCAATTGCCTTGCAATTGCACTTTTATCAGATTTTATTTGTCTTTCTGTCATAATTCGTCGAATTTTTTAGCAGCAGCATACAGAAGGGAGACAAACTTTCATCCTCAGTGACTTAATACTTACCTTTAAAAAGAGAGGGCTCGTCTTTTATTTATTTTTTTACACTATAGCCTAGTGACTGTAATTCAAGGTGGACCTAAAGAAATATCTACCAATTTATTCAAAAACAGAGAAAGCGCTAATCTAGGAAAAGAGGCTACTATTAGAAGATGTAGCCTATAATATGACTGAATACACAATCATAATGTTTACAGTGTGGAAGCTTGTTATCACATAACTGCAAGATGTTTCAATGAAATGCTTTAAGTTGGTCCGGAGGGGTTTTTTGGTGTCGTGGTAACCTGCTGCACAGTTTGTCTCTGGTTTATCCGTTGGTATATATTTACAGTACAGACTCCATACCTGCATTTCATTACACTGACCTGTCTGACCAGCAATCATGTGCCTGAATGCAACTGGAATATGTCAAAAACATTGAAAATAAACACAGGGCGTGTGCTGTATGTCATAATATATCGTAATATGCAGGTTGTTAAAAGAATGGTCAGTTTTTCTCTCTCTCTATCTCTCTCTCTCTCTCTGTCTTTATAAACCCTTGGCTTTTAATGTGCAAAGTCGCAGCTGCCAAAATTATGTACGTGCACATCAACACACACACACAAACACAAACACACACACACACACACACACACAAACACACATATAAAACCTACCAAGTTCTCTTTATCTTCCAGCCAAAAATGTTAAGTTACTTAAGCTTGCCTTTTGCTCTGAAGCTTGTGCTTAGTACATATGAGAATAGGCTTTAGCGCACACGCGCGCCCGCACACACACACACACACACACACACACACACACACACACACACACACACACACATAGTCAAACTGTGAGTCATCCGTGTGTGTCCCATAAGGGAAGGTGGACTGTAGCGGAGCAGAATGGGTCTGCATTCTTTGGATAGCTGGGTATTTCCACCCTGACCTGGCCATGGGAAGAGAAGCTCTCTGTCTCTGAGTCACAGGTTTGATTCCCGGTGTCTGTCTGACTGAGGGCCTGCCAGCCTGATCAAACTTCTGAACATCCAGGTCAGCTGGAAGGAGGGGACAGGCAGCAGCAGCAGTAGATGATGGTTCATGTATCTGGTCGGCCGGCTGTAGTTTCACAAGGGCCGTCAGGGTACAGAGGCCTTTCAGCTGCACGTACAGAAACAAGCCATCTGGCAGTTGAGGGGGTGGAGGAAATATTATCACTAGGGCTGGGTATCGCCCAATGATTTCCCCATTCTATTCTGATTCACAACGTCCCGATTTGATTCAATGTCAATTAGGTTTGGGAAATTTCAGTGACAATTAGGGTTGGGTACTGAAACCCGGTTCCACTACACACCCGGTACAAATCGCAAATTTTGGTTCCTCATTTCGGTGTCAACTGAAATTTTTTCCCTCTGTCGCTCCGAAACGGACGTAAAAATATCCCCCTTTCTCTGTAGTCTACCGTCAGCTAGCTACCGTAAATGTAGGCTGCTTTTAAAATGCCATATTCTCCCTCTGGGCTCACCAAAACGGACGTAAAAAAAAAATATTAACCATTCACTGCACGTGATCGCTAGTAAACATATTACATCTTTGATGTCATTTTTCAGTTTTTCAAGAATCGGTTTAGGAATCGGAATCGTTTTAAAAGTACCGGTTCGGAATCGTAAAAATCCAAACGATACCCGACCCTAGTTACAATACCAATTTTGCTTGGATATAAAAGAGAACTCATGCTGTAAATTGTACAAGTAAGAAGCAACCCTTTCATCATTTTTATAATGCACCAGGTTACTGTTTACTATTGCTAAACGACAGTGGTCACAACTGAGTCATAGTCATTTGAATGTGTGCTTAACTTATTATCGAAATAGTTGGCGATTCATTTAATAGTTGACAGCTAATCGATTGATCTTTGCAGCTCTGGTCAAATGTACACCAGCTTCTGTGCTAAATGCGCTACTTTTGACCCATTTACAGTAGGGCTGGGAATCACCAGAGGCCTTACGATACGATATCATCACGATACTTATGTCACGATACGATATTATTGCGATTTTAAACATATTGCAATATTCTGCGATATATTGCAATTCATTAACTTTTTTCCAACTAAACATTTTTCCCAATTTCAAATTATGTCCCCAAAAGGAAACTTTGTCAACATCTGTTTTATCTAAAAAGATACATTTCTCTGTTTGTTCATCTCACTGCAATTGTATTGCTGCAAAATCAGATTGTCAAGCAGACAAACTGACAACACATATATAATGAAAGATTGATACTTGGCGTCTGTGTATCGATACAGTATTGCCACAGAAAATATTGCGATACTATGCTGTATCGATTTTTCCCCCCACCCCTAATTTACAGTACACGCCCTGCAGTGCCCTGCTGTGCCCTGCTATGCCCCGCAGTGCCCTGCTACGCCATTAACTACTTTTTCCTCGCTACTGTGGCACTGACTGCTTGCTCTTGGGGGAATTACTGGAATTTTTTGGCTCTTTGGGTAAATTATAGAGTTTGGTCTAGACGTACTCTATCTGTAAAGTGTTGAGATAACTCTTGTTATGAATTCATAATATAAATAAAATTGAATTGAATTGAAATTTAGCCTTTGGTTTGAATGAATGGAAAAATAAATGGAACATTGATACTTCACATTAGGATGGCTGTGAATCAACTGTGCGGATGCTGCCGTGATGTTACATTTAGCTATATTAGCTGGTGGGCTAATATAATATTTGAAGAATGTGTTTGACGAAAACCTAAAATTTGAGGATGTGTTTGTAGCACAGGATTTATTCGGTGCTTTGGTCTGAGATTTACTCACTCAGCTTCAATATCATAAAACATAGCAAAAGGCCCAGCTGGGGTTTTATGTCCTGTACTCTTGTAAAACACTGTCTGCGATACATTATCACATCAGCTCTTATTTCTCTGTGCTGTGACTGTCTGTCGTACATGCGCCTGCGTTCAGTTGTAGTTTCTCTGCTGCGTGGCTGCTGTTACTCGCACCTTCACTCCTGTTACTGTTAGCTGGGAACGGTGGGTGTTGTCCGTGTGTGTGTGTGAGTGTGTGCGCGCGCGCTAAAGCCTATTCTCATATGTACTAAGCACAAGCTTCAGAGCAAAAGGCAAGCTTAAGTAACTTAACATTTTTGGCTAGAGAATAAAGAGAACTTGGTAGGTTTTATATATATGTGTGTGTGAGTGTGTGTGTGTGTGTGTGTGTGTGTGTTAGTGTAAGGGGCTCTACTGAGAACAAGTGTGTCAGCCCTGGTTTAGAGTGGTGTCCTACACACACACACACACACACACACACACACACACACATAAAAGCTACCATGTCTTCATTATCAAAGTGGTAAACAGGGACTATTGTCGTTTTTGTTAAGCGCGTGTGTGTGTGTGTGTGTGTGTGTGTGTGTTTGTGTGTGTTCTAGTGGGTCAGTCATGCTGTGGTGAGCTGTTAGGGAGGCTGCATGGACTGGCTGATTAACACCGGACAGCTGTCACACTTTAAACAACAAGACAACAAAACGGTAACACACACAGTGCAGCACAGTACAGCTGAATGGCAGTTAGCGCTGTGTGTGAGCTCACACAGCATTCCGTTAGCAGTTTAGCTTCAGTGGCAGCGACAAGCTTACGTGAGGATCACACAATCCAGCGTTCAGTCGGAGAGAGGCGGATGAGCGTTTTGTGTCTTTGGACGGAATCTGAATTGGGCCGGCTCTCACCAGCGCTGAGGTGTTACAGTTGAATTTAGCCGAGCAAAGGTGACTTGTGAGCCGGGTACAGAGCACCGTCAGGAGCTGGTCGTTTCAGACGCCGTTGCGGTTGAGTTTAGCCAACAGATGGTGGTCGTCATGCGGCAGCGACAGTTACGGTTTAGGCACCAAAACGTATAGTTAAGATTAGGAAAAAAGATGGTGTGGTTTGGATTAAAACACCAGTAGTACTCCCGGGACAGGAACACCCGTTTCCTGGGTAAAAGTCTTGTGTTCTCCCCGGGACACAAAGTCTGTTTTATGACCCAGCCGTCCACCCCGACCACCTCCCTACGCAGACCTTCATGGTCACATACAGCAGCAATCAATGTGGGGCATACAGCAATAAATATGTGGGATACATACAAATTAAAGTGCATTACTTTTTGTAGCTATACGTAAGAACGTTTTTGAGAACAGCCTGAAAGTGGGCTAGTATCTGTGGAGAAAAGGCTATTTAACAGCCCTTCACACACAAACACACACACTAATGGCCGGTGTGCCACGCTGAGAGGAGCGTTAGTTTGATGCCCATTTTGTCCTGTGCTGGCACTGCCAGGCTTCATGCAAATAGGTCACACACACACACACACACACAATAATAGAGCCTTACAAACAGTTGGGCGCACCATATCCTGCTGTCAACGTGTCAGTGCTCGACTGAACTGCATCCTCCGAACACAAACGTGATCCTTTCTATCCATCAATCCATCCATGTGATCGAACATCTGGTCCACATCATGCGGACTGTTTTCACTCTCCATCCATCTAGATTTGTGTTATGCTGCTGTTTGTACTGAAATGCATCTCTAGCCAACAGCATCACTGCTTTCTCTCTCTCTCACTCACACACACACACACACCATCAATGGCCATGGTGATAGATGCTACCCAGCATCCATACGGTGCTCATTTTTAATACCTGGTCATGGAAAAAGAAAGAAAGAAAGAAAGAAAGAAAGAAAGAAAGAAAGAAAGAAAGAAAGAAAGAAAGAAAGAAAGAATGCGCCAAAGACTACAAAGAGAAATAAAGGAAGGACATAAAGTAAGAACAAACAGAAAAGAATCCTGCAGCTCCGGAGTGCTGAAGTAATCAGCTCTTTGATCTAGCTCCTTTATTATTCCAGTGTGGGCCAAATAATGTAGTCCTGATTGTGTTGCTGGCAACCAGTGAGCTTCCATATGTTGGCTATTAGAGGCTCTCACAGGCTCTTACAGGCTTGCCTCCATGCCGCTGCTGAAAACTGCTTCTTCTGTGGTGGTTTTTCAGGGGGTCACAGGTTCAGGCTGAGACAGGGAATTGATATTTGAATTAATTATATAAAGACTGACAGTATGTATGATTTTAAGACTGGTGTTGAGGTAAGGGCCATAGGGCTGCAACTAACGATTATTTAAACTGTCGATTATTTTCTCGATTAATCTATTAGGCTAGAGAATTGGTCTGTAAAATGTTAGAAAATGGTGAAAAACATTTTTCAAAGCCCAAGACGACGTCCTCAAATGTCTTGTTTTGTCAACTCAAAGATATTTCGAGGAGTGAAGAAACCAGAAAATATTCACATTTATGATGATGAATCTTTTCTTTCTTAAAATGTATTCAAACCGATTAATCAATTATCCAAATAGTTGGTGATTAATTTAGTTGACTACTATTTGGTTAATCGATTAACCTTTGCAGCTCTAAAGGGAAATGTAGAAAAGGGAAAGCAGTGAAAAGATGACTTTAAAACTCTGTATACTGTAGCACTGAGCATGCTTTCAGTTGTGTGTTTGAGGAGGATGCACTTAGTCGCCTCGGACAAAAAGCATCCGCCAAATGAATGTAATGTGATTCACTGTGATAGACAGGGACGGTCGTGGTGAGCAGGTTTGCAGATGACATTGTTTTTCTTCTCCATTAACACCATCAGAAACAGAAAACAAACGGACTAATTCCAGTTCTTGTGGTCTTCCCGTAGTATCCCTGTACTGTAGCACCGATATGTAGTTCAATTTCTTTTAAGGAGGGTCACACCAGCTACAGCAATAATCCCTTAATACATTAATCCTCCATGTCCATTAGACCGCCCCACAATCTGACCCAGTGAGATATTTAACTGTAACAACCATTGGCCATGTTTTTCAGTTAGCATGCATATTTCTGCTCTCCAGAGGTTGATTCCCAATGATTTTAAAACCTCCTGACTTTTCTTCCAGTGCTTCCATCAGGCTGAAGTATCCATTATTTTGTCCGTCAATTTAGCTCATGACAATTTGTCAACTAATAGCTGGATGTTGAATGTAATGATCACTATCCTGCTCCTCAGAGGATGAACCCTTGGCCTAAAACACAGGGCTTTGAAGCGGGGGAGCGGAGTTCGTGTCCCAGGGAGAACACATGACTTTCACCCAGGAATCATGGGTCGGGGCTCGGTGTTTTAATACAAACCACAATCTTTTTTCTAATCATAACTAGTCGTTTCGGTGCTTAAACTTAACTTTTCATCGTATGTCACTTTTTGTCGGCAAAAGTAAACTGCAACAGCCCTGAAGAAGTCTATTTGTGCCGCTACGTGTGCGTTGTTACCCAGCTCTATTTTACTGTATTAAATATTTCAATATGAAATAGCCATAATGGTTTCCCCTCATGGCTATTGGTGTCTTTTTTTTGGACGAGGTTCCCGGCTGGGGCCAGTCACAGACTGATGGCAGCATTAATGTAGAGCCAAATAGCTTCTGAATTGTGAAATTCTGAATTAAAAAAAAGCTATCAGACAGATTCCATACATTATCCTACGTTACGGGACAAATCCGGAGCAAAATGAAGCTAACTGGAAATTTGAAAATAAGACTACGTCTAACTTTCCAACTGAGCCGCAAAAAAACTGTAGCTTTTAAAAATGTCTTAAAATACATTAAAAAAAAATAATTCCCAGTGGTTTAGGCTTGGTGGGGAGCAGCTACGACCCGGTGGGACACCAGGCTTGCAGTACACTGGGGGGAAACACTGGCCATCCTAATAAAAGCTTTTTGCAAGACTAGTGAACTTGGACCTGTCTTTTAAAAAAAACTGCAACAGCCTTTGAAACGACAGACACCTGGCGCTGCCCTGTACTCGGCTAACAGTAACATTTTCTCGGCTAAATTTAACTGTCCTGTGACCAGTCTTATTTCGTACTGTAACATATGAAGAATGTGTTGCATATTTAGCTGTGCTTCTAGCAAGCCACTAAGAATAGCTAAATCACCAGAAGCACGTGTTCTGTCCAATATTGTGGCTGTATTTTAGTTCTCTTTTCTAACATTCATTATTTCCAAGCCACAGACAGACAGATTAAGAAGATGGCTGTAGAGGCAGGTTTATAGGCAGTGGAAACAGGACCGGAGCGCAGTGAGTCAGTCCACACAGGAGGCCGATACTCTAATCCTTATTAACGTTTTTATGGATCACCAGGCTGATCGGGATCAGAATCAGATGTTCAGAGGAACCGTGCGCTCGGTTTGAACCGGTTAAGGTGGGCTTGATTTACGCTGTCAGGCTCTTGGAACAACCTCTGAAGCCCTAACATCTCTGGAGAAATAATAGTACCAAGCGCTCTGCATCCTCTGGCTTCTATTTACTGATTTAATGTTGCTCTTTTTTATTTTCTCCCAAATATTTTCTACATCAGCTTGAATTTTATTCTTCGTGAATTTGAGCCGGGATCAAACAGAAGTGACAGAACTAAAACTGAAAACTGGTGGATTGCGATAAAGCTTTGCAGAGAAGGATGCACAAATTTAGATCAGATGACATAAACAACTTTTCCCGCTAACCGACTGTGTCCCATCTGTGGGACACCGAGGGCTCCGTTTGCATTTGTAACGCCATCACAACTTTTTATTGTTTTTAATCCTTTCCTTCTCATGTTTTTGTTTTTGTTGTAGCAGGAGCGTGACATTCAAAATAAATCTCCACGCTGAAAAGATATCGCCCATGATTTATTCAGCAAAAACTCGCCACCACGGTTAATTCATCATCGTTCACTTTTTTGTTTATTTAGTGAGCATGAGGAAACATTCAGGTTCCTCTTAAGTAGGTATCTGACTCTGATCCCTTCCCAAAATCTTAAAAAAATAACTTTCTCTTAACTTCATAGACACTCAATGGAAATTTTCTTTTTTCAACTGAGTCAAGCTGTGACTGCAGTCCTCAGCTTCATCCAAACTTTCTACCGAGCGGAAACACCTTTAAAATGTGTTCTACATAGACGATATAAAGACGGTAAAAAGAGATCCGGTGATGTAACACTGTGGCCGGATCGGTCTAATGGCTGCACGGCCTCTCTCAACAGGAAGAGGTCAAGGGTTAAAATCCCTACAAGCCAAAATGAGGAAGATGAAGGATTAAGTATGTTAATGTACTGTGTGTCAGTGTGTTTAATGCTTTAGTGCTCTCTCTCTCTCTCTCTCTCTAACTGTTGCAGAATTCTGCTTTTACTTTAGTCTGGCGAGTCCACACAGCATTCCCGGGATTGGAGAGAAACGTGCTCTGGTTTATTGGCATTTCTTCAAACCAATCACAATCGTCTTGGGGCGGCGCCGAGCGCGCGACGGAGCCCCGGTGCCTCTGCGAAATAGCCTCGGGAAGGAAGTTGTTTTGGTGGAACATGTGTACGTTCAAAAGTCGTTTTAGTCGTGCAAAAGAAAACTCAGATTGGACAGATAGTCTAGCTAGCTGTCTGGATTTACCCTGCAGAGATCTGAGGAGCAGTTAACCATAGTTCTCAGAAATCCACCAGAGGTTAGAACGCCAACGCAAAGGAAGCGTTAGGTAACGGAAATACTCTGAGTTTGACTTTGAGTTGGACACGTTTTTTTTTTACTATAAAAACTGAAAATGGCTCTGTCCCTTAAAGTTAACATCACTAGTTGAAGCTCACTCTGTAAAAGGCAAACACCTGCTCGGATAATGTTATCTGATAAACTACAGTTTAGTGAATCCTGATAAACTAAGTTTATCTGAAATACTACAGATTTTTTTTATCTGATCAACTACAGTTTATTTTACATGATAACCTACAGTTTCTTTTATCTGATAAACTACAGTTCAGTTTTATCTGATAAACTACAGTGTTAAATGATAAACTACAGTTCAATTTTACCTAATAAACTACAGTTTATGTTGTCTGATAAACTACAGTTCAGTTTTATCTAATAAACTATGGTTTATTTTTTCTGATAAACTACAATTCAGTTGTATCTGATAAACTAGTTTCTTTTCTCTCATAAACTACAGTTTATGTTGTCTGATAAACTACATTTCAGTTGTATCTGATCAACTACAATTTATTTTGTCTTATATATTACAGTTTATTTTATCTCATAAACTACAGTTCCGTTTTACCTGATAAACTACAATTTATTTTTTCTGATAAACTACAGTTTCTTTTATCTGATAAACTACATTTCAGTGTTATCTGATAAACTACAGTTTCTTTTATCTGATCAACTACAGTTCAGTGTTTTCTGATAAACTACAGTTCAGTTTTATCTGATAAACTACAGTTCAGTTTTTTCTGATAAACTACATTTCAGTGTTATCTGATAAACTACAGTTTCTTTTATCTGATAAACTACATTTCAGTGGTATCTGATAAACTACAGTTTCTTTTATCTGATAAACTACAGTTTCTTTTATCTGATAAACTACATTTCAGTGTTATCTGATAAACTACAGTTTCTTTTATCTGATAAACTACAGTTCAGTGTTTTCTGATAAACTACAGTTCAGTTTTATTTGATCAACTACAGTTCAGTTTTTTCTGATAAACTACAGTTTATTTTGTCTAATAAACTACAGTTTAGTGTATCTGATCAACTACAGTTCATTCATTTGATGTTATCCAGGAAGATGAGACAGACATCTGAATGAGTTGTAACCTGAATCAGCAGGTGAACAGGGCTCCTGCTCGCCACTCACTTCCCGCGGCAGCCATCTTAGTGTCTGGTTTGTTTGCCACGTTGCGTTGCTGTGCTGAATGAGACCCGCGCGCCCGTCGCCAGCTTGCATCACCTTAGCAACGGGATAACTGTGACCCAGCATCCCACCAGCAGCCGCGCTCGCTGTCCCCCCCACTCTCCGTCTGCACCCTCTTCAATAATTAACATGCCACGGCAGCCATCTTAGTTTTTGGCATCGGTTTAGGTGCCTGCCGGCGCGTTGCCTCGGCAACGGGGTCCCTGCGACCCAGCACTCTGGTGACGTTGGGCATGTTGTAACACTCTCAACTTTCTGAGTTGCAATCCACAAATCTGATTTGAACGCCATGGCAGCCATCTTAGGGAAGGTGAAACAGGGGAAGACAAACCAGGATGAGACACACACACACACGCACACACACGCACACACACACACACACACACACACACACACACACACACACACACACACACACACACACACACACGCAGGTCAGAGCCTCCAACATTAACCCATTTTCACAAAACAGTCCTGATGTCAGAGTGACAGTTGTTTGGATTTTTGAAAATATGAACTGATTTTGTGTTCATCTTTTCTACATCTGTCAGTATTTCACATCCCAGTTTGTTGTTTAAAGCGGCTCAGCAGGCCGGATGTCCTGCGTGTATCCAGGGCTGATGACCTTCATAACTGGATGTGTCATCAGTTTAATTTATTTACACAGTGATTATTTATTTATATAAAGCTTCATTTGGGAGAACTGGTTGAGAGTGGACGGCCGCCAAGTTACAAAAGATCAAACTGGAAAAACTGCACGGAAATCAAACACAGGCTAAAAGAAATTGCTCTCAAACCCAATAAATGACACCCTCCTCCCCCCAGAAGAGCTTTTAGATAGATATTATAAATCTCAGGTAAAATGAATCAATAAATGTAGAAGAAGTCCTTTTAAAATCACATGGATATTAACAGAGGTGACAATAAATCATCTTAAAAAACTAGTATTCTCTTACTCTATCTTTGAAAATAAAATAAAATCCTGAATATTCATTGAACTTGCTCAAACTTTCAAGGTGTGTGCGATGTGTGCGGTGTGTAGTCACACACACACACACACACACACACACACACACACACACACACACACACACACACACACACACACTTGCTGCCTCCTACACTCTTGTTCTCACCCTGACAGCTTGGCTGCCGCAGAGAGCAGAGGTCTCATTGGCCGCGTGCCCTGCAACGGCTGTTTTGATTGGCTGTCGGGCCGGCTGCCACCATGCCATCTGAGAGAACACAATTGTGTGTGTGTGCGCGTGTGTGTGTGACGAGTGTGTTTGTCACAGTGGCAGCTAACAACCAATCAAAATGCTCACCGCTTTCTATGACTCCCTCTCTTTGTTTGTCTCGTCTTTTTTGGGGGATTCTTTTTCATCTTTTTCATCTTTTTCACATGATAAATACCAGCAGGTGACGTTCTTTGGATTTATTTGTCTTTGTAATGTGATAAAGAACTCTTTGAAATCAAACCTGGCTCTGTCTCTTAGAGCAGTGGCTCCCAAACTGGAGGTTGCGAGTGGGCACCAGAGGATAAGAAAGCAAGAGAAACTTATATTACACAATATGATATTTATCGTTCTCTGACTTCTCTTAAATGTGTTCCTTTTTTTTTTCTTCCTGTGAAGCAGTAAAATACATTTAGCTCTTTAAGCCTCTCAAAATCTGTCCATTAGTAGTGGGAAAAGTCTTAGGTTGAACTTTCTCATACAACATGAGTAAGCATTTCTTTGTTTTAAGGTCAGTTTACCCAAAGTCATCGTTTGCAGGACTGCTCGCATTTTTTACCTGACAAACAATTTGGAGTCGTTTTATAAATAGGTGTGGTGCACTGATAAAGTACTGTGTCCTGGCCCTCCAAATTCAAACGGCAGAGTATGGTGCTTGTCCGTGCCCTCTAGAACAACGCACAGAGGCCCTTCCTGATCTGATGCTCAGGACGACATTGTTCGTCTGTCTTTCCAAAACACTTAAAGGGTCATTTGGGTTTATTTATCAACCTGGACCCCATTTCCCCCATGCATTGGTGTCACCCTGACCGCTGCAAGAAATCATTCCTACAACTTTTTAACACTCCTATTTATTATTTGATACTTTGATATTCCGTATGTGTGCTGTGTGTCGGATATTTTGCTGCTGTACCACTGAAATTTCCCAATTTGGGATCAATAACGTCTATCTAATCTAATCTTTTCTAATGTAATCTAATCTACTCTAATAGATTGATGTGACCTCCTAAAATTTAGGATGGGGTAAATGCAGTAATTGAATTTCACAGCCTTTTACTGTGTGTATGTGACACAAGAATAAAGTTTGTTTGTTATACAAACTCCCTGGTGGTGTGTGTGTGTGTGTGTGTGTGTGTGTGTGTGTGTGTGTGTGTGTGTGTGTGTGTGTGTGTGTGTGTGTGTGTGTCTCTATGATGAACAGTGCTCCATAGAACAGTCCCACGGAAATGTCCTGTCTCTCTCTGTCTCTCTGAAACTTAGAGATTGTTGTTAATTACTTCATCAGTTGATTATTTATTAAAGCACCTAATGAGCTGTCAGGCAGCCAACTGGCTCAACACCAACTCTTTACTTCTGCCGTGGGTTGCTTTCTTGTCGTCTCTCTTCCTCGTCTACCTTCCTGTTGTCTCCTGCAACAAATAAGATGCTTTCTGTCTGTCTTTCTGTCTTTCTGTCTTTCTTTCTCAGTTGCTCCCAGGAGCCTGTATGTATGGATCAAACTGTTCAAATTCCTAATGTACCGGACGTTGGCCCGGCCCATTGTGTCGTCGAGCAAGACGCTGAATGCTCATCATCTGCAGGAAGTTGACCTTTGACCTGTAACCCATTAAGGGAAGTGGCAGGAGGACAAAAAAAAAAAAAAAAAAAGCACACATTTCCCTTTTGGGAATCAGCTGAGTCCCAGTTATACACATTTGTGTGTGTCCTCATCTGTTTCAGGCCAAACAGGAGCAGATATTTTGGATAAAGAGATAATTTAGGCCGGATCAGGTTTGGAATTCTTTCACTCTCTCAGCTTGGCGACCCAGACTCTCACTGTGTGTGTGTGTGTGTGTGTGTGTGTGTGTGTGTGTGTGTGTGTGTGTGTGTGTGTCTTTTTCCCAACTTCCAT
This sequence comes from Perca fluviatilis, assembly GCF_010015445.1. NCBI lineage: Eukaryota > Metazoa > Chordata > Actinopteri > Perciformes > Percidae > Perca > Perca fluviatilis. Next base: position 6,967,685 of record NC_053128.1, read on the forward strand.
ATCTGTCAGTTCAATAACTACAAGACGGCATAAAATCCTCAGAATTGGCACAATTTTCCTCCTGTCTTTTAATTAGGGGTGTAACGGTACCCAAAATTCCCGGTTTGTTCGGCATGTTCCTCGGTTTTGGGGTCTCTGTTCCAACGGGGGACAAGTTTCCAGGTAAAACTCACGCGACTGATCCACGTGTGCGAGTAGTCGACATGAACAGACTTTTTTTTTTTTACGTGTTTTTTCCGCGGGGCACACAGAACTAACCTCTCGCGAATACACGTACTGTTACAGCCCTACTCTTTATAATATAAGTGTATGTTATATAAAGGAACTGTCCAACGTGTTGGGAAATCCTTTTGATCTCCGTCTTCCAGGTTCAGGACGCTGTTTAGCCTAGCTTAGCACAAAAACAGGAAGAAGGAAGAAACTAGCCTGGTGCGAGCGTCCTGATCTGGTGAGCTCCAGTTTTCCACTCGCAGATCAGTCTGGCATCTTGTGATAGAGAACATTTGGAGCCGTTTGCCAAACGACCGACCAATCGGCGTTGGTTTTGAGGCGGGTTTAGGCGTGACGCAACGAGAAGCGAACGTTCAGTCTAAACAACATGGCGGCTTCCACGGATGAGATGAGCGTAGCTATCGCGCTTTTCCGAATTAGAGATTATTCCTTCATCGAAAGAAGAGCAAAAAAAACGGCACTGGAGGCTTTTCTCGGAGGAGAAGATGTTTTTGCTCTTCACCCAACTGGTTTTCGGCAAGAGTTTGATCTGATTTGTTGATTTGGCCTGTCTATCACCAACTATAGGTGGTGATAGACAGATGGTTTATCCAATAAACGGTTTATCAGCTAACCAGGATTTTCGGTCCTTCCCAAAAGTTCTCCAACGGAAAGTTCCCAGATGGATATGCCGAGCAAATGCGAAGCAATCCATCTGGCGGAGTCAGGTTAGGAAGAAACAGCGTTAGGAAAAAAAATAAAGCAGGGGAAAAGAAAGAAAATCCACTTTCTTCCAATTCTAAGTCTGAGTTTTGTTTATTGAACAGGTCTTCGAGTAGAAACCTTTTTGCAGCAGATAGTGTCGGAGCTATTTTTGACCAATTTCTGGGTGCAGTGACTGCATTTGGTTTTGGGATTCAAATTGGAATTCACTTTACGTTTTAAAGGATATCGACAGTGAGGGTCCTCAAAAGTATAGTAATACAGATCTGTTTGTGCATCTGCCTTTTTTTTTGTATCCAGGCGTGTGTGTGTGTGCATGTGTTTGTGTCTGTGTGTTTTTTGCGTCTTCCCCCTTCGAGCCTGTCAGGACTCTGTGTTGGTTGAGGCAGTTCTCTCACTAACGATCGCTGGCAGTCGGCAGCATGTGGCAGTAATTAAATCAAAGGAAATTGGTTAAAGAAAGAGGTGTGTGTGGGGGGGTGACTTTGCCAGAAAGAGAAAAAAGTGGTGGTGTTTGAAAGGAAAATGGGAGACTAATAAAACGAGTGTGGAAGAGACTCGTAAAGAGCCGTCACCTGTGGAGAAATGTTTTTGTTCTCCGGGCCTAAGAACCTGCTGGCAATCACGCGCGCGTACACACACACACACACACACACACACACACACACACACACACACACACACACACACACACACACACACACACACACACAGTTCACACAACTTTGTATACACACACTTGTGACACATCTCACGTGTGCTGACAGACGTGCACAAACCGCCTCGTTATTCACTTTCACAGATGGGACAGAAAGAACACACACACACACACACACACACACTATCACACACACACACACACACGGAGGTGGGACTCTGCATAAACACATGTACACACACATTTAAAATAGATTTGGAAGAAAGAGCTTTTTCTATAAATTCAATAGGGGCAGATGCATCTACTATATTATCTTATAATATTACAATATACTATATTACATTAAGATTTTTTATAATTATTAACAACAGCCATAATAATAAAATAATAATAAAGCAGCAATGTCAGAAAATCAAGTTGAAAGTTTAAAATGTAAAAAATATTTTTTTTTTTCATTGATCCAATTTCCCTACAATTAACGATATATTTTATACAAAATGTTCATCTTTATTTGAACACTCTGTTGTAAGACATGTTTGCCTTTAACCAGCCGAAAGTAACCCATGCACGTTCTTTGTGGTTGTTTTTGGTGGATGTGTGTGGACTTGTACTCCTGTTCGGTGTGTGTGTGTGTGTGTGTGTGTGTGTGTGTGTGTGTGTGTGTGTGTGTGTGTGTGTGTGTGTGTGTGTGCGTGTGTGCGTGCAAGTGTGTGTAGACTGATGTCGCAAGTCAGTTGGTTGCGCAGTAATGAGGCCCGGATGACGTTCACAAAAAATAGATTGTCATTTCTTTTTTTGTCTGCAGCTAAATCAATCACTCTACTTTCCTTAACATATTTCCACCTAATTATATGAATACAAGTGATGAGATGTGTTTACTGCACATTAAGCTTGGTTTTCGTATTGTGGCGAGCAGCATTTACACTTTGTGATTTATATGTCTGAAAGCAGAGAGTTGAAAAAACGTTGCGTTACTTTAAAGTGCGCTCAGCCGTTCTAGTGTTAAGATGCTTTTAAGTCCTGCTATGGGAATCACACATTTTTCATAATAGTTTAAACAATAACAATTCTTTTCTTTTTTTAAAAAGGAGGAACTTTCATGTCGACATTTTAATGAAAGATATTGCCGTCACTAGAAAATGATAGGAAGATATTTGTTCTCCATAGGATTGATGGTGATGAGAATGCACCATAGTGCGTTTGTGTGTGCTGTTATGGAGCCCTCGGTGCTCTGAAAAGTCGCAGTGGGATTCGTTATTTCCTTCCTCTGATGGGTATTTCTCCTCTCAGACACACACACCCACACACACACGCACACACACACACACACACACACACACACACACACACACACACACACACACACACACACACACACACACACACTCAGTCCCAGACCTCTGGCTATTTCCTGTGTCAGGGGGGACATTATAAAGCCACATTATGTTCACTATGAGCCTCCATATTCCCCCATCACTGAAATCATTCTGTGTGAGTTTTTTTGTGTGTGTGTGTGTGTGTGTGTGTGTGGTGTGTGTGTGTGTGTGGTTGTGTGTGTGTGTGTGTGTGTGCGTGCGTGCATGCGTGTGTATGTGTGTATGTGTGATAAGAAGACCTTACTCAATTTCCTGGGAAAGGAGGAGATGTGAAAGGCTGTGATATTACACACACACACACACACACACACACACACACACACACACACACACACACACACACACAGATCACCAGCCAGAACAGGCAGACGAGCTGCAGTACTGATCTTTGATCTGCAAAGTATTTTTCTAGATCCCTTTCTGTATCTGTAGAAATCTGGAGGAAATTGACGAGTGATGTCAGGTATATGATGTTGCGTTCAGGAGCAAACCAAAGAGCACTGTGATGTGTTAACATCCCATCTTCTACCAGCAGTAAATGTTGGCTTATTTTCCCCTGGCCTTGCCTGAAACATAACCGATAATGAAAGACAACACTAATATGAATTCTTTTCGACGGCGCTGAAAAGAAGGACTTGAGGTGTGGAGACTTTGTATCGACTCTCGTCAAATTGTCACATCAATTTTAAATTTGGGAATGTTAGATTATTTCTCTACACATCACTTCTCTCTTCTTTAAGTCCTGGAAGGTTGTTGTTGATCTGACAAGGCATACGGGACGTAACGCACATACAGTTTAAAGTGTTTATATTATGCTTTTTGGCTTTTTCCCTTCCTTTTATTGTGTTATATATCTTTGTTGGTGCAGTAAGTGTAGTAAGTAAGAGTAAGTCTATGCATCAACCCATGGTTGGGCCAAAGACTAAAGAAAATGTCACCACCTAAAGTAGCAGTCAGTCTGACCGGCAGTGACATGTTGCCGTTGGTAACACTAAATTGTAAATTGTGACGCTTGCAAAGCAACACAGTACAGAAAACAGACCACGGCGTTTAACTATATACCGCATATTTAACCGTTACGGTAGAGCTGAAAATGACAACAGAAAGCTTGCCGATTTTGCGTCTCCGCAATTCAAATCAGCTGCCACATGTCTACCCAGACAGACTGATCTCAGAAAGTGGCGTATGTATGACACGCCAATTCGTATGCCATTTTGGCGTGTTATCAAGACGCATAATCGCTTTTTAGCGTGTTTATCAACGCAATTCGCCCACCATTGACCTACATTACGAGTGAATTTTCACCGTAGCGAGTAGTATAAAGGGACGTAAGTCCACAAAAGGAGGTTGGTTGGTGGCGGATGGGTAAACCACAGGACTACCACCCAGGACAGCTGGGATCGCGTCCCGCGTCTGCTGATTTCCAGCCGTTTCTTCGTTTTTTTTTAAGCCTTCCCCAATATATCTTTCCTAAAGCCAACCGTTTATTGTTTTCCTAAGCGTGACGTTGGTCACCGTCGTGTTTTTGTCATTTGTTTTCCCTGTTTTTGTCACTTTTTTGTGTTACTAAAGCCTTTCCCAGTGTTCTTTTCCTAAACCCAACCTTTATTTTTTTTACTTTTTTTTTTTTTAACACGCGTGTGATGACGTTGTCTTGGCGATAGTACGTCACGTTCTCGCGATAGTACGTCACGTTCTCGCGATATCACGCAACGAGGCGACGCCACGTGGTGTGTATGTTTACATTGGCTTTATACAGCGGAGACATACATATAGCTCAAAATGCGTACAGATAAGGCGCCATTTGGCTTTAGGAAAGTGGCGTGTATGTTTACGTCTAAGTCATTTTTGGGTCTCTAAAGGTCTGGCTTGTAGCAGCAGTTTCTAAAATGGAGCTGGTCATATCGAAGAATGTGTTAATGGCTCGAGTCTGTGATGTGTTCTGCGGAGTTGAGTCCAAACAGTGAGAAGAATCCTGCTGCAACACGTTCTCACTCCCGTCGCGTCAAAAAAGCGACGCTTGGTCAGGTTGCCTTTTGCGTTTGTTGTTGACGCACAAAGTAGGGCTGGGCGATATGTCGATATTATATCGATATCGTGATATGGGACTAGATATCGCCTTAGATTTTGGATATCGTAATATCGTGATAGGGCATAAGTGTTGTCTTTTCCTGGCTTTAAAGGCTGCATGACAGTGAAGTGATGTCATTTTCTGAACTTACCAGACTGTTGTAAGTGTTCTATTATTTGCCTTTTATATTATGTGAAAAGCACCAATAGTCAACACTACAATATCGTTGCGGTAACGATATTGAGGTATTTGGTCAAAAATATCCTGATATTTGATTTTCTCCACATCGCCCAGCCCTAGCACAAAGCATCCTTTAGCGTCATATTCAGACGCGCTCGGTCGGGACTCTCAGCGTCACTTTTTTGACGCTCTGGGTCGAGACGTACGTTTACAGCTAACGGGACAGTTAGGGATAGGAATAAAAAAAGTGGGTGGGGTTGTAAAATGTACGTGTCAGTGACACGCGGGACAAGAACGGGATACGAACCCCCGGTCTCCTGGGAGAAAGTCCTGTGTTGTTTGATGGGTGCCAATGATGGGCAGCAGGACTGTATAGCATAATTATATAATTTGTCATTCTTTCAGGGGGGGGGGGGACTACTCACTTCTCTGCAATTTTCAAACTTTGCGAAGTCCTCCAGTGGGCCTGATTGGACCCTTTGGCAGGCCGGTTCTGGCCCACGGGCGGTAGGTTTGACACCCCCGGTTTAAAGCTACAGAGGATATATTGTAAATCGACATAATTTTCTGTTTTTTTTGGGGGGGGATTAACAGAAATGTCTGTAAACATAACGGAAAAGGTCATTTTCTGCCAGGACATTATGCGTTTTTCTACGGATTTTGTTTTCTTCCAGTGCACACACTTTAATGTTAGTATACGCACACACTCTAATAGACATAGACAAGGCCACAGAAGGCTCTCACACACTCACACAGTTAATTGTGGGTAATTAGTGGTCAATTAAAGCGCTGGGACTTCATTGGCTGTCTGACTCTTTGATGTCCTGGCTCCTGGCGAGACCAGACGCCATCTTGAATTCATTTACAGGCCGCAGTGTAAACACGCCGCACAACTGGACCCTCTGCTTCTGCTTCTTCTTCTTCTTCTCTTTTTCTGCTTCTTTCCTTTATACTTTGTTTTGACTGATTTGTTTATTTTTTCTTTAATTTGCAATTTCACTTTTTTTTTCTGTGCAGATGTGGCTTCTTGTTCTCACTTTCTTTTTTTGTCTTTCATTGGTGCTTTTAACTTTTGAGCTTTTTTCCCCCCTTTTCACCTGGTTTTCTCTCTTTTTCTTTTCTTTTCTGTTATTTTCTTTTCTTTTCTCTGCATTTTGTTTCCTTTAAGTTCTATTTTTGATGTGTTTATCTTGCCTTTCTTTCTGTTTCTGTCTGTCTTTCTTTCTTTCTTTCTTTCTTTCTTTCTTTCTTTCTTTCTTTCTTTCTTTCTTTCTTTACTTTTCCCTAACTCTACGGAATAACCTGTGGAATGGAAGAAAAAAAAATGTCTTCAGAAAACTAGAAAAAGGAAAGTGGCAGAGTTTCTGCAGACTTTACTTTTTGCTTTGTACCGGTTCTATACTTTACTTGTTCTCTGCTTTAGTTTCTTTGCTTCTGTTTATAGTCTTCATGAATGGAATACACATGCATATTTTTATTATAACATATTGTACTGACTTTATGAACTGGGCATATGATTGTCTGTTACAGTAATCTATTTCTTTTTATATGCTCTGCCATACTATTCTTTTCTATTCTGTTCAGTTCTTTGTGCTTCAGGACTGTTACAAGCTCTAAAAAAGGGATAATTTTAAGGTTTAAATTCTCAAGTAAAGAACCCACTGTCTGACCATATAGTCTGACTGGAAACGGTCCTTTCTAGAGCCGGGTAAAACAACAACAGTCTGGAGAGAAGAAAAGCTGCTAACTGGGTTACTGCTGATAGAGAAAAGCAGTAAATAATAGATCAACAGTCGGCTGCCTGAGAGGAGAGGAGAGGAGAGGAGAGGAGAGGAGAGGAGAGGAGAGGAGAGTTGAGGAGAGGAGAGGAGAGGAGAGAAGAGAAGAGAAGAGAAGAGAAGAGAAGAGAAGAGAAGAGAAGAGAAGAGGAGAGGAGAGGAGAGGAGGGGCGAGGAGAGTTGAGGAGAGAAGAGAAGAGAAGAGAAGAGAAGAGAAGAGAAGAGAAGAGAAGAGGAGAGGAGGGGCGAGGAGAGTTGAGGAGAGGAGAGGAGAGGAGATGGATAAATCATTAATTAAAATGAATTGGAATTAATTTGATCCAGAAAAGGAAAAGCCTCATTTGTTTGTGTGTGTGTGTGTGTGTGTGTGTGTGTGTGTGTGTGTGTGTGTGTGTGTGTGTGTGTGTGTGTGTGTGTGTGTGTGTGTGTGTGTGTGTGTGTGTGTGTGTGTGTGTGTGTGTGAGGATGTCATTAATCGCCTTTTTCCTGCTTTTAGTATTCTTTCTTCACACACTCTGGCCAATTTCATTTTCCTTTCTCCTTTCTTCCTTTTCATTTTTCGCAAAATTTCACACACTACATATCTACACACACACACACACACACACACACACACACACACACACACACTTTTTTAAAGCCAAACAAATTCACAGCCGCTCACATGTGTCACACACCTCTCTCTTTTAAGCTCCTACGTTCTCTCTCTCTCTCTCTCTTTGTCCAGCCCCCCACTGTTTTCTGTCTGAGTAACTCGACCCCCCTTCAGTCACAGGTGCACCATGCACACACACACACACACACACACACACACACAAACACACACACACACACACACATGCTGAGTCCACTTGTCTTCACATAGGGGGCTCTAATCAAGCCACAGGAAGCCTGAGCTCCACAGGGAGTGTCTGTGTGTGTGTGTGTGTGTGTGTGTGTGTGTGTGTGTGTGTGTGTGTGTGTGTGTGTGTGTGTGTGTGTGTGTGTGTGTGTGTGTGTGTGTGTGTGTGCCGTTACAAGTGAGTTAAAGAATGTGTTTCGGTCCATGAAACTCACTGTGAGTGTGAAGGCACTGTATGTTTTCAATTAAACACCAGCATTTTAGCAAATAATGTGTGTGTGTGTGTGTGTGTGTGTGTGTGTGTGTGTGTGTGTGTGTGTGTGTGTGTGTGTGTGTGTGGAGTGTGAAGGCAGTATGTTTTCAATTAAACACCAGCATTTTAGCAAATAAGTGTTGTGTGTGTGTGTGTGTGTGTGTGTGTGTGTGTGTGTGTGTGTGTGTGTGTGTGTGTGTGTGTGTGTGTGTGTGTTTGAGCGTGTGTGTGTCTCCTTATATGTTCCCTGTTTTACAATATTCCATTCCTTATTTTGTTGTTTCCTTTTTTGTTTTTGTCTTTATTTCAGTTCTGTATCCATCTGTGAGGATTTTTAAAATTCAAAATCTCCTTTTTTATTTCTTATTCTTCGTCTCATTTGCTTTCTGTCTTTGTTTTAGTACTTTTTAATTATTACTTTTTAATTATTCTTTTCCCATTTCTATTTCGTCTTATTTTTCCATGATATTTTCTTATTTTGTTTCTATTTTTCATTTTTTTTTCTACCTAAGCTTTTTGAAATCCAAAGTCTCTTTCTATCGTTCTTTTTCTTTCCCTCTTCCTCTTTAAGTATCGCATTTTCCTGACTAACTCTCCGTATTTTTATTATCCTTTCTCTATAATTCTGATTATTATTTCCAAATTTATGATGTTATTTTCCTCCCTCTGCTTCATTCTTTCCTTACTCTCTTTATTTGTATGTCTTCCTATCTCTTTACAGCATCATATGGAGTAAATTAGGCATTGTATGTGTGTGTGTGTGTGTGTGTGTGTGTACATCTGCTTCGCATTAGTGCAATTGCAGGTTGGTAGAATAAAGGGCTCGGCTCGGAGGTGGTGGGTGGGATTTCCTTCCGCTTTCTCATAGTCACACACACGCACGCACGCACGCACACACACACACACACACACACACACACACACACGCACACACACGCGCACACACACTCTCGCAGTTTTTCCCTCCATGTGTTTTGAATCAAGAACATAATTAACCTTCAGAGGATTCCCAGGCCGTGGCTCAGATCTCCGCTATAAAAAATACATCTAAAAAACAGAAACCCCCAAAATATGTTTGATCCGTCTGCGGCGCGTTTGATTCGCTTCCCCACATCTGCCTCCGGACGGGCCTCGGAGCGCAGCGGCATGAGCGGTAATGGGAGATGAAAAGTGCATCTACAGGTGGGGGGGAATGAGACGGGAGTAGGTAGAAGGGTCGGTGACGACGCGTCGCTAGGGAAGCTCGGACCAAAGAACGTTTGACATGATAAAGGGTTGGTTAATTATGAAATCTGATTGTATTGATAGCGTGTTGAGTTATATACTTTTTCTGCGTGTCTCTTTCTTCCTGCGGTGTTACACTGTTGAAGGTGTGTGAAGGTGAATAAAGGCCAAAGTGAAAGCAGCGTGTTAGAAATGAGAGAGGACAGAGAGGAGGAGGGACATAGTGAAACAGAGAGAGAAAAAATTGGACAGGCACAGGTGCAGCCGTGTGTGTGTGTGTGTGTGTGTGTGTGTGTGTGTCAAGAGGTTTCGTGACTGCTCCTTTGAGTGTTCGCATTCCAGCACATCTGCTTTGGATAAAGCGTGGTAAACTGTGTGTGTGTGTGTGTGTGTGTGTGTGTGTGTGTGTGTGTGTGTGTGTGTGTGTGTGTGTGTGTGTGTGTGTGTGTGAGAGAGATGGTTTGCGGGAGGCAGAGAGAGAAGAGAAAACAAGACAGGAACAAGTCATTTTATCGAGCAAAACGCTTACTTGTTTCTTCCGTTTTCCGTCCTGGCGAGTGTGTCGTACGGAGTCGTATTAATGACAAAACTAAAAAGGGAGGCGAAAACCAAAACCCGCTGATCGGCCTGCGAGTCAACATTTGAGGGGCAAAATCACAAGTGTACAGTAGTTGATGTTTGGAGCTCTGAAGAGCAATCGTGCGTGTCGATATGCCAGCAAGCAATTTTCTTTTCCGAGTTTCGCTCTCAGGTCATTTGTACGTTCGGTTTGATGTGGAAGTGAAGCGTGATCCTGATATTTAGATTTGCCCTTCAACGACAGTTGATTTTTTCCCCCACGTTTTTTAAGCTTTTTCCCGACATTTTTGTCAACATTCTTTTATGAATGTATTTTCAAATTCTATAAAATTGAATAAAACACCCAAATTCAATGGAAGTAGTGAACTGATCATTTCTTTTTCTTGTGAAGAGCATTGTAGGGAACCATCCACGTTATATTATTTGACAATTTGGTTGAAACTTTTAGAAAATGGGTCAAATTTGACCCGAGGACAACAGGGAGGGTTAAAACAGTGCGATACTGCTGAGATTTTAGCTGTAAATGTACATGAATGATGAAACGAAAATCTTTTTAGGCCCATCTTGACTACACAACGTGTGTCTGTGCATGTTTACCGAGGTCAAAAGGGCTGAGGAGGAAGTGGTGGAAAAGGAGGAGGAGAGGCGGAGAGGTGGAACAGATGCTCCCCACATTTGGAGACAATAACGGAGAGAAGGAGCATCAAACGCCAAGCAAAGACAAAAAGCCGCCTCCTTCTTTTCTTCCTCTTATTTACTCCCTTTCCATTTTTCTCTCTTTTGTTTCCGTTTACTGTCTTTTCATCCGCGTCCAACTTCTCAAGCATTTCACTTTGTTCCCTTTTATTGTTTTTCCAGTCTCTTTCGAACAAAAACCCTTCAGGGCCGAGCAGCATTTCCATCGCTGTCAACAAGTTTGAACTGAAACGCGGCGGAGTTTGTCCTTTCTCTCTACCGTTTTTTTTTTTTTCTCCCAATGTTGCGTTGACTCTACGACATTATTCCAGTGGCTTATGACAATATTATTCCTGCAGTCCTGGTACAGCAATTGCTTTCTTTTATGCTCTCTTATTTTTTCTCACTTTTGGTCTGTTTGCGTCTTTTTCTGCTTTGTAAGTGGGTTTCGTGACTTACCAAGCAGTTTGAAGGCAATATTTTTAAACTTCCCGATGATACTAATTTTCTTTGGACAATAAATAAAGTATATAGCGAAAACTAAAAAAAAAAAAATATATATATCATTTACAAGTGTTGGATCAAAATAGAAACTTATCAGTATAGTTAGGGGGTTAGGGTTTCTTTAATAAAGTTCAGCTGCTGTTTCGGTCGGTGTTGTACCTATGGGTCAGGTCAGTGAGTTGCACAGCTGGTTGCTCTGAATACATTGTGTGTGTGTGTGTGTGTGTGTGTGTGTGTGTGTGTGTGTGTGTGTGTGTGTGTGTGTGTGTGTGTGTGTGTGTGTGTGTGTGTGTGTGTGTGTGTGTGTGTGTTTTGTTAGCTCCATGAGGAATCAGTTTTCAGTGGAATGTGCCTTTATAGTCTCGTCTTCTTGCCGGCGGCGACGCATAGCGAAGCTTCTGTGATGTTTCTCCCAATTAAACGTTAAACGTCACGACTCAGCGGGAGGTTACACACAGGGACGGGGCTAGAAGGGGGGCATTGGGTGGCACCCCCTCCCCTCCCTAGCACTTGTCGCATGACGAGTTAATCTCAATGCCTATAGAAAATGTGTATTATATTCGGATATACAAGTTGTTTAAAGTGAAAACGAGTGAAATCAATAGTGAATGTGAGGATTCTTTCAGGGTTTGCGACTGTGGTGCAGATGATAACTTTACACAACAGAGTATTCTGTGAGGAAAAGGATACAAAGTATCCTGTGTGGAAAACGCTAACGCTACAGAGGGATACACTGTGAATACATGAATTAGCTGACTCCTCCGAACTTACCAGCTGCTTCCGGGTGAGTTGTTTTGGTGAAATATGGTGACAGCTAACTTAACGTTAGGTTTAACTTTGGCTAGCTAGTTAGACAAACTTAACAATAAGCTAAGTTAGCCTAACTTAAACCTAATGTTAACTCAACTCATTTCTAGTTTGAAATGTGTTACTGTTAATCCCCTCTCCCGGCGCTCATATGATTCTCATTTTCAGGTTCATAATTGTATTTAGAGGTTGTACCAGAATAGGTTTATATGGTTTAATTAAAAAAAAAAAACCACCATATTTTTGTTGTACTGCACATTGCTGCAGCTCCTCTTTTCACCCTGTGTGTTGAGCTCTCTGTTTTAGCTACAGAGTGAGGCATCTCACTTCTGTTCCATCTTTGTTGGGAGTTGCACATGCTCAGTAGCTAGGTAAGGACTACTAGCCAGTCAGAAGCAGAGTATGAGGGAGTTCCACGCTAGCAGCTAGCCGAGCATTATAACGTGTGTTCCAAAGTGACCACGTTTGTCTCTGAAGTAAAGGCTGGACTACAATAGAGCTGTTTGGAGCAGGTTGTGAACAGTGTTTTCTGTTGGAGATGGTTAGTCCCTTTGGGGGGGACTTTGTAAACCTATAACATGCACAAAAAATATATATAGCACAATGAGGGAAAGGGAAAAAGCCAAAAAGCATAATATGAGCACTTTAACACACACTCCCAAAGTGAATGTGGGAGACAGGAGAAGCTCTGGCTGTCTGGCAGTGGCACTGTCTGGTCTTGACTCTGTCTCAACCCCTCAAAGTCTCTGTCTTGGTGATGACTTGGTCTCGGTTTAGCTGGTCTTGACTACAAGACTGGTGGCTCCTATACCGTACCGTACGTTTTTTTTAACTGTTTTTGTTGTGGCTAATTACTGTTCTGTTTCTTCTGTGGTCGAGATCACAATTTGACACAACTGGTCAGATTTCTGGTTTCTTGTATGGCCCTACTGTGGCACAGAGATGTGGTTTGACTGGTTCTACTTTATATCAGGGCATGGCAATTATTTTCCACACCTGGTTTGACTGGTTTCTGTGCGGTTTTTATTGTAGAAATCATAGTATTTTCAACCCACAATGATTATATTCATGCAGTGAGAAGTATTTAACTCAAGCGAGTGGACAAGGTTCTGAGACATGTTGAAAATATGAGAGTTATTGATCTGACATCACTGCTTTCAGTTGAGGTTACTTTTCTCTGGTTTGTAGTTTGAAATGACAGCCCTGTCAGTGGTGTCTCTTTGATTGGCTCAAGGCCCGCCTGCTAGCTGTGGGAATTCTGATACTGTGTGTGTGTGTGTGTGTGTGTGTGTGTGTGTGTGTGTGTGTGTGTGTGTGTGTGTGTGTGTGTGTGTGTGTGTGTGTGTGTGTGTGTGTGTGTGTGTGTGTGTGAGTGTGTGTTACAGACTGCAGGAAGTGAGGTTGTTATTGTGTCTCTCTACATTCCTCAGACTTGAACACACTGTGCACCTGTTCCTGTCCGTCTGTAACACACACACAAAGATGCGCACACACACACTTACATAAACACACACACAACACACACACACACACACATGGACCCATACTCAACACTCAAATCACAGCCTTTCGTCACCAGTCTAACAACACATTCAATGGGAAAATATGCCTGCTCGACATGAGACATAAATCAAAATATATTCAGGAACATAACAGGAACACACAAGTTGTTTGTATGTGTGTTTTGTGTGTATGTTTTATCAGAGGGGAAGAGGGGAGGGGAGGAAGTAGGGGATTTTTGTTTTTAAGCTAATTATTAATGATATAAAGAGACGCTGTGTTTTTTTTTTTTTTTTTTTTTTTTTTGTTTGTTTTTTTTTTTTTTTTTTTTTTTTTTTTTTTTTTTTTTTTTTTTTTTTTTTTTTTTTTTTTTTTTTTTTTTTTTTAAGTGCACAGACTGAAGGATTGGGATCCTTAAAACTCTTACAAGGTGCATTGTGGGAAGGTACCGGCATCTCCCAGCTGATTAGCAACTCTTACCTCACACCTTACATCCGTGTATGTGTCTGCAGGTCTGTGTGTGTGTGTGTGTGTGTTTCCTGACCTCAGTCTTTTATTCCCACAGTTCCCCAGTGTTCTTTGCTCCTCCTGATGGAGCATGTCCTGATTGTTGTGGTATTTATCGCTGTGTCTGCGTCTTTCCGCCAACAGTGGTTTTCAGGAAGTAAACACAGTCGACACAAGGCTATGCTCTGGAACACAAGTATAGTAATGGAACAGTTACTGTGTGGAACAAAACACTGTCAACACATGGAGGGATTGAACTTCACTCTGGTCAATAATTTCAAATGCATGCTGTATAGTTGTGTTTTCTGGATATATTTTTTTCGTCCATCCCAGGCAGCTATTGATTGAAACGACTTGAGTTGTTTAGTCCATCACATTTAAAATCAAGTCTGCTTTAATTTGAGTCCCATGCCTGTGCATTAAGGCGCCATCGGGCACCAGGCTGGTAGTCCCAGGTCCTGCAAATGCGGAAGTGCCTTAAACCTGCATCCTATCTGAATTACAGCAGGGGGCGACACGTGCGATTGCAAAAGTAGGTCGGTTTCTGTAGAAGTCTATGAGAAAGTGACCCACTTCTCACTTGATTTATTACCTCAGTAAACATTTTAATAATGACTTTATGGTCTCAATCGCTAGTTTTAAGTCTTCTGCAACACAGAATGATTGATGATTGATTTTAAAATCTGCGATAAAGCAGGTTTTTTTTTTAGGCCGTTGCTATGATGTGTTATCAGTGAAAGTGTGTAACGTAACGTGGCTCCTCCCTCACTCACATCCGCGATGGGTGACGTCACACATGCTCTGTCCATTCATATTATACAGTCTATAGTAACATATCACGGATTGTTTACAGAAATGTTCTATTTTCAGTGGATCTTTCATTTATGTTTTTATCTCTTTATTGAACATGATCGTAGAAGGTGCACTATGTAGCTAACAAAAAAAAAAATCGCAATGTCTGGCAAGAAAATCCCAATTAGATTCCCTTCTGTTTGTGTTGCTGTCTACAATAGTAGTTGCTGTTTACTATGTCCCCAACCTGTGTGGTATATCACCCCACAATGCATCATTTGCCAATCACAGATGGGTGTGGTCATAAAAAAGTGACGCGAATCACACCTGAACACACCTAGCTGAGTGTGTTCAGGTGTCATTTGTGCATTTTATTTTATTTATTTTTTACAATTTTGCCTGTGTATCATTTTCAAAATAAAAAAAACTAGCTTTCCAACCATTGAGGTCGCTGCACAAGATATAGTGCCTGTAGCCTAGGGGCCCTATCTTGCGCCCGTCATTTAAATAGCAAATGCACCTGCGCCCATCTTTGCGCCCATGGGCGTGCTTGGTCTTACAGGGAGGTGTGTTCAGGTGCATTCTTGACATATTGCTATCTTGACCAACAAAAACCTGGTCTAAAGTCAATATTTCATTGTTATTTTAACAGCAAATTAGTAAAATGCTCCAAGCGCGCACACTGTGATTGTTACACACACACACACACACACACACACACACACACACACACACACACACACACACACACACACACACACACACGACACAAACATGCAAAAGATTACAAAAAGATTACTTATTACCCCCAGGTAATAAGGTTATTGAACGATAGCACAACAGGAAGGAGGGCTGTGGTCTGAACTTAGTCATATTAGTATATGTATTAGTATATTGTGTTTGGATATTCTAGATGTTTTTAAATGCTATTATGTTTTAAAATTGTTATTATTGACTGGTGCTGAGAGAGTGCTAAGGCACATTGTATTTCATATGCATATGACAATAAAATGGAAACTTACAAATAAAAATATGACGGTGCAAATCCGCCATCATAATAGCAATGCGCCATGGTAGGCTACAAACGCGCCTGGCTTTTAAAGGGAATGGGAGATGACAATCTGATTGGTTTATTGCATGTTACGCCCAAAACACACCTAGATCGTTAAAATAGGGCCCTTAGTGGTTGTAGCCTAGGTGTTGTCTTCCCTTGAACCATGAGCAAGGAATCCTCATCCCTTCTAATCCCTCCTTTTCCTCACAATGATGTTTGTTTGTCATATTCTCGTCCCGATCCCTTGTTCCTTTTCCTGAGAAGCAGAGGGGCTCACTTTAAGCATGTTGCAGAGTTCACTGCCAGCGGGCTTAGTGAAGGAAAGACATCACGGGAAGACAACATACTAACACTGTGTGTCAGCTTATATCTCTTCTTGTTCCGTCTAGTAGCACACCTGGGCACTTGCACCGGCCTATTAGCCTCGTGAGACCGTCCTGATCTCGCGAGCTCCAGTTTTCCACTCGCAGATCAGTCTGGCATCTTGAGATAGAGAAAATTTGGAACAGTTCGCCAAACGAACGGGCCAATCAGCGTTGGTTTTGAGGCGGGTTAGGTGGTGATAGACAGATGGTTTATCCAATCAGCTAACCAGTATTTTCAGACAGCGGTAGCCCTAATTCTGTTAGCCGCTCGCTAATGCTTTTTTCTCTTGGATCCTTCTTTTGGAATATGGACCGGGAACCTGAAATGGTGCCTGTTATTCCTAAATTCTCGTTACACAAACGGCAAATATCCTTTACCGACATGTTGCTAGCTTGCTGCGCTAACGAGCTATGCTTTGCCTGCAGCAGCAGAGGCGGGCTTGTGGTTGTATTTTCATACGCTTCGTGGATCTGATTGGTTGATTTGGCCCGTCTATCACCAACATAGGTGATAGACAGATGGTTTATCCAATCAGCTAACCAGTATTTTCGCCCCTTCCCAAAAGTTCTCCAACAGAAAGTTCCCAGATGGATATGCCGAGCAAATGCGAAGCAATCCATCTGGCGGAGTCAGGTTACCGGCCTATTTGCTGCGGACAGTTTGAAAGTTGCGAGAGTCATATTCCTTTTCACATTCACAAATCCGATTTTTTTCTTTCCCCTCAGCAGAGTAACAAGCTTTTAGTGATATGATACGAAGAAAAAAAGTCTTTTGTTTGACAGTTTTAGGCTGTTTTCTGTTTTTAATAATTTCTCTCAGGGAGGGTGGGAAGTGAGATGATGCTTTTTTATAATGCCCCCAAGTGTTTGTTTTTCTTCTTTGATTTCTTCTGTCTGTGTTTTATCATCCAATTTTTCTCCTTCTACCACATCTGTGTTCTGTCCATATGCAAATACTCTAAAGTTAACAAAGCAAGCCATGTCTTTTTTTGGGGGGGGAGGGAGGGGGGATCGGGGTAGATTAGGTGTAGCTGTGGAGCGGGACTTTCGTTTTGATGTGAATCAGTGGGGGACATGGAGAGAAAGAAGAGCGCTTTCAACAGCTGTTCCACGGTTTGCGTCATGCGGCGCGAGCTAGCGTCATGGCTGAGTGTTCGCACGCTATGCACACACGCGCACGCACACACACATACACCCACACGCGCGCACACACAGAGAGGCATGCTGTGGGGACCCCCAGTCGAAGGCATGACCAAACACAGGCATTGTGTTCTCATGCAGCCGCTGTGTTGCTGAGGAAGGACTTCACCTGTTTGGAGTGCTGACAGGCTGCTGGTTCTGCTCGCAGTCTCACGTTCTACTGCGTGTTTGCTGCATGGCTGCTGTTGTTCCCTCTGAGAGGAGGCTCGCACGGAATCACTGCGTTGTTCCTCTTTTAGTCATCAAACTGGTCTGAATGAGAGAAGGGCTGATGGGAAATGTGCTGTGCCTGTTGTATTAGGAAATACGTGTACTCTATATCGACGACGTTCCCATTCCGGGATTGTTCAGGAAATTCCGCCGGATGGCCGTCACTTTTGGCCGAATTTCCGTCACCTTCCGCTTTCTTCGTGTTGGCGCTCTAAACTCCGGTGGATTTCTGAGGACTACGGTTAACTGCTCCTCAGATCTCTGCAGGGTAAATCCAGACAGCTAGCTAGACTATCTGTCCAATCAGAGTTTTCTGTCGCACGACTTTTGAACGTACCCATGTTCCACCAAAACAAGTTCCTTCCCGAGGCTATTTTGCAGAGGCATTGAGACCGGCACTTAGCTCCGCCCAAGACAATTGTGATTGGTTTAAAGAAATGCCAATAAACTAGAGGTGTTGAAATTAATCAAATAATCGATGCGTCGAATCGTGGACATGGACGATGCTGCATCGATAATCGGCAGGCTCATAATCGATTATTTCTTTTTACAAGTTAATGTAGGCCTAGAAAATTTCTGTCTACATATTCCGTTATGTTTTGCACATTCAGGAAGTGCCATGTGCTCAGTGCTGTAGTTTGATGTATCCAGTTTATTTAGTATTAGAGCACTGTACAATGTTTTGATTTTGAAGCTTGAAAAGCTATGAATTAAATATCCTACATGGCTTTAATAGAAAAATGTATTTGTGATGCATCGTGATGCATGGAGATATCGAATCGAAAAATCATATGTATCGTGATTTTTCCTAGAATCAATATTATTATTATTTTTTAACCAATGAGTAACCTAAATATATCCTGTTTATACGGGACCGCCGGCGGTGACTACATCATATCCGTTTCCAGAAAAAAAGACGGGAAGCAGAAAATGCAGAAAGTACATTCTGTTATGTTATGTACTTCTTTACGAGTGAAATAAATGTCAGATAGACTGGCTGACTGACACTGACATTAGTTTTTAGAAAATGTCTCTGGATGTGTATTAATCAACTTTTAATTTAGTTAAAGAAGGAAAAGAAAATAACGTTGACGTTAGCTAGCGCTAGCGCTAGATGATACTAGCGATTTCTAGTCGGCGACATATTTTGAGCTTCATGTAATAAACATGAATAGCTACAATAGCCATTGTTGTTTAATGCGTGTGTGACGTCAAAAACTGGGACTTCACGGGTACTAAGTTACGGATTTGACAGCCGTTCCACTTCCTGTCTTCTACTTTCCCGCCTGTGTGATTACCTGTCCCCGCCCTTATCTGCTGCCCCTGTGTCTCATTGTCTCCCCTTGTCTTGAGTATTTAATGCTGCTTTCCAGACACAATTTTTAGCCCGTAAGTTACGACTTCAAGTCACGACTCACGACTTGGTAGCGTTCCAGGCAAAGTCACCACAAACCCTTCTTTGTCACTGTTAGCTATCGGCTACCTAACTTTGACGTTAGCTAGCGCTAGCTGATACTAGCGATTTCTAGTCGGCGACATATTTTGGGCTTCATTTAAGAAACATAACCTGTAGTAGTACACAATCATATGTGTATTGTTTTGATTACAATGTGCGGGATTACTTTACGTTGCCTATTTATGTCTATTTATTTCTATTTCTCACTGTTAATCACCGGCGTCTGTACAGCATCAACATGGGGTCGCCATTGTTGTTTATGCGTGTGTAACATCAAAAACACAGGTTACAGGTGGCCTGGAACACAGCATTAGTCCAGTCTTTTCTTTACTCCGGTGCGAGATCGTCTGCTTCCAATGTGTTCAGCCTTTGAGCGGTTTTCCCTGTGTCCTGTATTCCTTAGTTCCTGTTTTCCCTTTGGATTTTGACCATTGCCTGTTTTTTTCAGATTTCCCTTTGCCTGTCATTTACTGGACACTGTTGCTTGTAGTTTTATTAGCGTGCTAGCGTTGTATTTTACTCACCTGAGTCATGCATTTGTGGGTCCATTCTCTGGTATGCGTGATATAATGGGGATTTTGGCCGATGTCAAACACTGTATACAGAGATTTACTGTATTTAAAAAAAAAATACTGTCTTTATGTAAATGTTTGAGTCTGATGTGTGCGTTACCGAGCAAAGACGTCCATCGTCTGTTGACTTCTGTCAGAAGGTGCTTCCTGTCGGGCCTCAAGTTGTTTTGGCTGTGAGTCTCTGATGAGAACACGTTGAGCTTTGATCAGCGGGCAGTTTCTCTGAATGACGTTGTGCGTTTTTCTGTGTTTTGTGTTGCAGGTGTACGCTCCGTCTGCCAGTACAGCAGACTACAACAGGGACTCACCGGGTTATCCCTCCTCCAAACCTCCCAGCGCTGGCTTCCCAAGCTCATTCTTCATGCCAGGTACACACACACACCACACACACACACACACACACACACACACACACACACACACACACACACACACACAGGCTCCACGATGTGAGGAAAGCATGCGATATGCGATTACGTTGTCGAATATCGCTTTAACGATATTAATTGCGATAAATAAACACATTTCTCTGTGTACTCAGTTCTGCTGATTTCAGTATTCTGCTAAAATACAGAAAATTGCTTGTTGAATTTGAAAAAAAAATGAAAAGAAGTAATTTCCCACATTTGTTTATTGAACAAATTTAACGTTTTATTAGCTGTAAAAGGCATCACTAAAAAAGGAACGACAGTCACATTTTAAAGTGCAGTTTTCTACTGATATTATCTTTCAACTAACACAAAAAATCTCTGAGTGTCTTTCGCGATAAGTCGCAGCGTTTCGCCATGTGTTTATTGTGCCAGTTGATATCGCAATGACAATGAAAAAACAATATATTGTGCAGCCCCAACACGCACACGCACACACACCACACACACACACACACGCACACAGATGCTGTGAAACATTTCCTTATACCAATATCACACAATTTGAGCTGTGTATTTTATTAGTTATTATATAACAGCTGCCCAGATGAGGTATGCATCTTTTTGCTGGAGACGGCAATAAAGACAACAAGTAGTTGCTTGCAAACCTAACGTCTGTTCACACCAAATGTGAAGGTGCAACATTGTGCAGAGCGAAATGTAGTGCGTGGCTGCGTTCTCCCGATGGTCGAAACGGGTCTAGTAGGCATTCATCGGCAGAAGGTGGAAGTCACGAGAGTGCCAAGACAACTTTAAGCGTCTCTGAACTCCGGGAGATGTCTCTCTGAAATGTAGCACAGTAGAAGAAGAAAGTGGCATGAAAAGAAAAGACTCAAGTAAAGTACCTCAAATATGTACTTAAGTACAGTACTTGAGTAAATGGTGCATAAGTACTTAGTTACATTCAGCCACTGGTCACAGCAGAGAGAAACCTCAGTATGTTTTTACTAGGGATGTTCCCATACCGATACCAGTATCGGAAAAGCCTCCGATACGGCCTAAAATGTTGGTATCGGTATCGGGAAGTACTGGACTTTATGCAGCGATCCGATACCACATGATTTAGACCTGAAAAAAATCTGCTTTAAAGTAGGATAATAAAAAAAAAAAACATACGTGATATGTAGTATACAGCTGTTAAAACAGCGGACAATCTCTAGCTTTTACCGTTCCTAATCTCAAACCAGCACATCACATGTGTATCTCTCTCTCTCTCTCTCTCTCTCTCTCTCTCTCTCTGTTTTCTCTATCAATTCATTTCAATTTGCTTTATTGGCATGAACAAAAAACATGTTGTTGCCAAAGCAGTTTACAGAAAATGCATATAGTACATATCACATATTAAATACATACAGTAGGTGTCACATATATTCTATACAGTGTATTCTCTGTTTCTCTCTATCTCTTTCTCTCTCTCTCTCTCTCTGTTTTTCTCTATCTCTCTCTATCTCTTTCTCTCTCTCTGTTTCTCTCTCTCTTTCTCTCTCTGTTTCTATCTCTCTATCTCTTTCTCTCTCTGTTTCTCTCTCTCTCTTTCTCTCTCTCTGTTTCTCTCTATCTCTCAATTCCAATTCAATTTCAATTCAATGTTGCTTTATTAGCATGCCTGTAGGTACCGTGTTGCCAAAGCACAAGCAAACTCTCTCTCTCTCTCTCTCTCTCTGTGTCTCCCTATCAGAAGGTCACCACAGTGGCGATCACTGGAGCAGCAGTAGTAGCAGTATGAGCCAGCAGGGTTACCACGGCAGCATGCTGGGGGGCGGGAACTCGTCCCACGGCCCTGCCCAGGGCTCCTCCTACTGTGGGATTCACCCTCACGACAGATTGGTGAGCAGAGCTGTCAATCACACACCGGGGAGACTTTCCTTTCAGGAAGTCACTTCAGAGATTACATTTAATTGACATACACACACCTGGGCAAATGTTTTATATTGTCATTTTTTTAAATTTAATTTTTACACTTTGATGATTTAAGCCAGGGATCTTCAACAGGGGCTCCGGGACCCCTGGGGGGTCATCAGAGTCAATGCAGGGGGGCCTCAAAATTATTGTTAATTTAAATATTTTCTAAAATTAACATCAGGAAACACAAATCCAACATATTATTAGCAAATATAAATCCCCACTGCTTACTGGCATATAGGTAAGGTAGTCACTAAGGCCATCCACAGATACAGTTCATCGTAAAGATTCACTGTGCCACATGTACTGTATGTTTAACATTAAAACATGATTTATAAAACTATGCCAATAATTATTAGGCTATTTTAAAAACTTAGTATTCTATGCAAAAAAAAGCTATGTATAAAGGCTTTACAGTGCCCACACATTATTGTAGGCTGAGTTTAATATGCAACTTCATTTTATACATAATATGTAGTAGGGGGTCCCTGCTCCGTCTCTCTTTCAGTTAAGGGGTCCTTGGCTTAAAAAAACGTTGAAGACCCCTGATTTAAACCACATAATAGATGATAGAATCAGGGTGACCGCGGGCTCTTCAAAAGTCTAAGAAAGTCTAAAATTTCAAAACCAAAATTTTAGGCCTTAAAAAGTCTTAAATTCACTCAAGTATTGTCTTTTCCGTCTTAAATAATTTTCAACAGGTCTTCATTTTCCTACATCAATGTAACACTACCTCTAATGCTTATTGAAATGTTCCCGCAGCGCTTTGGAATGTTTTATTTTTATATATGTATTTTTTTTATTCTGTGGTGTTGTAGTTCGTTCTGTCGCTAGTCCAAATATAATTTGCTGTGTGACGACTACAAATGAGACCAACATGCAACTTCTTTTGCAGCCAATCTAGAGACCAGTCCTATAACGGCAATCAGAAAATCGGGGAATTTGTCTCAGACGATGTTTCATCTGAATCTTTTTTGATTTTGTGATATAGATCTTAAATTTGCTGTGGTTATAACTTATTGACAGTTATGAATCTAAAATCAAAGCCTGCTAAAGTCAGTAGTCAATGATATATTACATTACATGACAATTGACAAATGTAAAGCTGTAAATATGTGATAATATGTCAATATATGGTAATTCGTTCAAATGAATAAGAGCTTTGTGTAATTCTAATCACTGTTTTGCGGTAGTTTCTCCTTGTCTTCTTAAACTGAGTTTCATTTTGTTCTGTCCGTGTCTCTGCAGAGCTACCCGTCCCACTCGTCTGCAGATATCAGCTCCAGCCTCCCTCCTATGTCCAGCTTCCACCGAGGGGGAGGGAGCGGGGGCGGGGGCAATCACTACAGCACCGCCTCTTGCACCGCTTCCACCAACGGCACAGAAAGCATCATGGGTAAGACCACCGGTGTCTATTTGTATCTTGAAGAAATTTGTAGTGGCTATTGCGTTTCAAAATGACAGCCACTGCCCAAGGCATAGAAGAGGGATTTTAACTTAATTTGGATCTAAACTCAAATATCCTAACCTGTAGAAATATATCTTTATGATCCTACCAAAACGTTTTAGGTAGCATGTAGCATGTGCGTGAATCAGGGAAAAATAAATTCAACAAGATGGTTTCTTAAATTATATCAAATAAGATGAAACAGGATGACTTCATGGTCTTAAAAAACTGTTTGGTCTCAACTAAAGCTAGGACTCCAAAAACGTTCCACTCGTGTTTCCAACTTCTCTTAATTAACTATACCACACCAACAATAAGTATGGCGTGGGCGATTTGCCAATTAGTGGCCTAGCTGTCGATCAAAATCATTGGTTTAGAACTATATCCAAAATATACTTTTGGATGATAGACCCTTGTTGAACTGAGCTACTTCCTGTCAAGATTTAGCCCCACCTACTATGCTCACAGACTCTCTCAACATCTATTAGATGGATTACGCTGGGATTTTGTACAGATTTTGTTTGTTTAGTGCTAATTAGCAAATGTTAGCGTGCACACGCACCGAACTAAGATTGCTAACAAGATAAACAAGTTACCTGCTAAACCTCAGCATGTTAGCATGCTGACAGTAGCTCAAAGCACAGAAGCACAGCCACTAAGTGCTGCTAGTATGGCTGCAGACTCGTGTTTATCTATTAATAGTATGTGACCACTGGTGTGCGGCCACATTTTCATGTCAAGGCGTATTTGACTTGTTTGAATGCCTATAGACACATTATTTTTTTGCATATATGTATGTGTCAGAGTTGTAGACGTAAGACTTCAGACTTGGACTTGGGTCAGACTTAAGTCACAACAATGAGGACTCGACACTTGACTTGGATTTGACTCCTGACTTGGACTTGACTTTGACACTGCACTTACTTTACACTTGACTCCCTAAAGACTGGACTTGACTTTTGCTAAAGACGTAAACAAGCTCTGCTGTGTGTAAGCTTTCACTCTTATCATAGTCTCGCATTGCCAGACCTTCCTCCACAGCACTGCAGAGGAGGGTCTGGCTAGTCCCCACAGCATAACGGGATGGGAGAAAAGCTCTGGTTTATTGGCATTTCTTTAAACCGATCACAATCATCTTGGGTGCCGCAAGGAGCAACAGTGCCTCTGCAAAATAGCCTCGGGAAGGAACTTGTTTTGGTGGAACATGTGTACGTTCAAAAGTTGTTTTAGTCGTGCAACAGAAAACTCCGATTGGACAGATAGTCTAGCTAGCTGTCTGGATTTACCCTGCAGAGATCTGAGGAGCAGTTAACCATAGTCCTCACAAATCCACCAGAGTTCAGAACGCCAACACAAAGAAAGCGGAAGGTGACGGACATCCGGACGAAATGAAAGACATCCGGCGAAATCTTCGGCGGCTCCTGAACAATCACGGAAGTGGAACATTGTGGATATAGACTACTCTTATCATAAATCTATCTGCAGCAACTTTTACTCATTGTTTGGGAGTAGACAAGATTATAAAACTGTAAAAGTAACTGATCAGTCTGATGTTGTCATCCTGGTGTTATGACTTGGATGCCATCGCCGTGTTTGTGTTTCAACGTTGGAATAATCCACGGATGAACGACTCGCAGTTACCACTTGAAAGACAACATGACTGGCCCTTTCTAGTCAGAAGACCTCGTCTTTATTTACGGCAAATTAACTTGTTATAAGTGTCAGTGATTAGACTCAGAAGATTTAAAGCACTTAAAAACTAAGGGGAGAAGGTAGGCGGTAAGAAAACAGTTGTACTCCATTTTGGCGCAACTTTGATATCCGTGAGACACACACACACACACACACACACACACACACAGCGTGCCATATGGACCCCTTGCTTTGAGTCCCATAGAACAAATAGGAAAGCAATAAGAAACAGATTGAAAGTTTGTTTTCATGGGAAGACACCGACCACATTCCACGAAGATATCACACACACACACACACACACGAGCCCGCGCAGATAAGTGTAAACACAACATGAAGCTAATAAAAACCATGACGCTGTTGTTTAAATATAAACTCATGAAACACGTGTGTGCACACAAGAACCCTTAAACACGGATGCACAGTGTTTACAGACAATTCTCTGGGAGTGGGTGAACAGCAACTACAGTACTATGGATTCATGTCAGTTACAACTGATTTGGAAAATATAATTTTCTTATCAACAAAACGTCAGATTCGCAGCTCTCAGTGCCCTGCTGGCTAGCTCGACAGTGTTGGACATGTGGGGAAAAGCAAAGTGACTGTAACACATTGAAGTAGACTAATACCAAAGGAGTGGACACAAAACATTTAGTGTGGCGCTGCAACAATTAACCATGTCTTTTCATTTATTGATATACTTGATACATGGACAATGTACAATAAATGAAGTGTGAGCGTTTAATTTTTCAAAAGAGGGTGTAATATCATTTGAGGTCCAGCAGTATGTAATTTGAATAAAGTAGTCTGTAGATGTAGAACTAAAATGAGAAGGATTAGAGACCAAGGTTGCGTCCAAAATTCCATACTAACATGCTATTTACTAGGCTAAAAAACAGTATGTGAGATTTTTTAAATCTTATTATGAAACCAATAGTACATGAATTGCATACTGTTTCCAGTGAAATATACCGGCCACTACGCCGGCAAAACTATCCCACAATGCAACGCGGTAGTAACTACGTTCCTAACAGACAAACGGACAGAAACCAAGGAGCTCTGTAACATCAATAACGCTCTGATTTACATTTCTACATATTTAAATCTGTGATTTTGATACCTGCGACTGTTGGTCTAGTTATTTGCCTTTTTCAGTGATTTAAGCATTATCTGGCGATAAAGCTGAGGTCAGCAGGGGTTACCATGGTTACGTGTCTCCAACAGTGTTGGGTGTAATGTGTTACAGTAACGTAACTACTTTTTAAAAGTAAAAAGTAGTGTAACGCGCTACTACTGAAAATTCGGTAACGAAACGTAGTTCCTTTTTCAATTCGGCGCAACGTTACTTTTCCCAGGGACAGATTTGACAGCGGCGCTGCCTTCTTCTCTGCTGCGCGCTCACAAGCTCCACACGGGACGTGACAGAGGCTGGTAGCACAGCCAAAGGTAACTTTTGAGAGCATTTTAAGCTTCGTGGCTTTTTGCTGGACGGCCAGGCAGACACAAAGCTGACAAGCTCACAGATGGACGCGGTAGAGATGGCCTCATACATACACGCAGCAGACCGCTAGGACTTCCAGAAAAGAGGCTGCATGTGTCTACGACAATGCACGGAGCATCGTGGCTGCGCGACCGGTACAAGTCAATCCAGACATCACATACACTAACACCGTGTAACGCCGATGACCTGCCGATGTGCTTTCAACCCGCGCTGGACTCGTTCATAATGAATCAGCCGTCACTCTGTGAGTAGAGAGTCCAGTCTGCAGTGTAGTTCAGACACTTCACTGATAAACTAGAGATTGGCTTTATGGTCAGAGATAGTTTTTGTATGATTAACTTCAGTCTCTGCCAGAGACACCTGCTTTTAAAAGTAACGTAAAAGTAACGAGTAAAGTAAAAAGTTACTTTCCATAGAGGGTAACTAAGTAAAGTAACGGATTACTCTTTTAAGAAGTAACGAGTAATGATCAAACACTACTTTTTAAAAGTTGACGTTGAAAATTACAGCTTAGTGCATCCGAAAAAGATACACACTACTGTTTATTTACACAAAAGTATGTTGATCGATAGTATTCATATTGAATACGTTGTGCGGAGTATGCGATCTCGGACACAACCCAAGAATTCCATCCCCAGCTATGTTGTGCGTTCCAATTGGAACGCCATTGGTGGGAAGGTGGTGAGGGATCATGTCCTCATCAGTGCACCACCACTGCAACTCCTACTTCACTTGGTTTTGAGAATGGCAAGTCAGCATGCACCCTTTTTTGCGATCCATTTTTTCTTTTCCATATGCAAATAAACAGGCAAACATATTAGTTTAGAAAATTACCCAAAAAAAAGCTTTATGTTTATTATTGTGCTGTTGATGGTCCCACAGTGCAATGCTAAGAGGATGTTGAGGAGCTCCTCACAGCTGCAAATAAAATAGTGGATAATGACGACATAGCTCCAAGAAGAAGAAGAAAACATTAAATGTTCATTTCCTATTAGAACAAAAAGTTGAAGTACATTGATTCCTTGTATACTAACTGCAACAACTAATATGGAATATGGAATTGGGACATGGCAAAGGAACTACAGATGGCAGATGTGACTGGATATTTGCAGTAATGCCTGGAGCAAATGGGAGCAAACATTTACTATATAAAGAAAGAACTAAAGAAATAAAAATAACCAAATGCACAAAAAAACAATAAAAAAGTGTTACGTGAATTATTAAAAAAAAAAAATGATGCAAACTTTAATAACTAGATGTTTTTCTTTTATCTTTGATGGACACACAAAAATAAACACACAGAAAAACTTGAAAATCAGTTTCATCTTCTGAATGCTCTCCTCCTTTGTACCTATAAGCTCTCATTTATGAAAAAGATTTTCTCCTGCACATGTTCTAAATTATGCGTCAAGTCAGGATGCAAGCGTGTGCGTGCGTGCGTGCGTGCGTGCGTGCGTGCGTGCGTGCGTGCGTGCGTGTGTGTGTGTGTGTGTGGCAATAATCCCTTGGATGGTTTACTAGGCCAGTGGTATGGCGTGAGTGAGACATGAGGCTTTAACCCCAAAACATATGCTGCTTCCTGTCTCTCTCTCTGTCTTCATCTCTCTCTCTGTCTCTCTCTCTCTCTCTCGCTCTCGCTCTCTCTCAAACAGCTTAAAGAAGTCCAGTCCTGCCAATTTTTGTAATGGATTCATTTGCCATGAAAGGATGTGTTTTGCTGTGTCTGTGTGGCGTGCACGTGTCTAACTTGTGTGTGCGAGCGTAAACTTTCCATCTGGGATCTGCTATCAGGAGAGATGAGCTGCGAGCATGTCAGAGTCTCTCTGCTTCTTTGTGTGTGTGTGTGTGTGTGTGTGTGTGTGTGTGTGTGTGTGTGTGTGTGTGTGTGTGTGTGTGTGTGTGTGTGCATGTGTGTGTGTTTGTGTGTGTGGGCGCTCATCTGGTCCTGTGAGGTCACTTCCTTCCTCTCTGGCCTCAGTGCTTTTCGAGTGTGTGAAACAAATTTAGTTGTTTTGAAGGCCAGCATTTGCACAAACACATGCTGTCAGCCACTTAAAATGGGAACAAATGGAGATGTAGAATGTCAGTTCCTATTGAATTCTGTCCATGATTCTCGTCACGTTATTTGAGAAGGGTCACACCATCAAATGTTCTGTGTCACCATCACATTTTACACAACCATGCTCTGCCCAAAGTATAAACTGCTCCACATAAGAGATGCTTTGTGATCTTGCAGACAGGAGTTTTGAATCAATGCGTTGACTTACAAAATCCACATGCATAAAAAGTGCCATTGGGAGCTTCCACTTCTTCTACTCCTTGTGTCATTTCCTGCAGTGTAAGAAAGAACAGATACAGAGTAAAAAAGAAAACCAGGCACAACTGCTACACAATGAGTGTTTATGTGTGAATAAGGAAGACCACTCAATTATGAAAGTAACAGAATTGGATTTGTATGTGAATCAGTTTTAATGAATATGTTTTGCCAATTTGAGTGTGGAACGCATCAACTGAATAATCAAAATATGTAGTAAACAACATCCTTATTTTCAAGAATATGTGCCTCTTTTTCCCGCGTGTGTGTGTGTGTGTGTGTCACAGCTAACCGAGCGCCGAGCGCAGCAGCCAGCAGCTCTCAGACAGGAGACGCCTTAGGGAAAGCACTCGCATCGGTAAGTGCAGCACACACTAACACACACACACACACACACACACACTCACACACACTTTCATATGTGAGATACCTGTTCAGTATTTTATTAATGCAAAATTATTGTTTCTTAATTTGTCTTTCTGTTGTATATGTCTTTTTGAATATTCTTTGGAACTGTTGGAGTCGTCATCTATCTCTAGATGTTCTATGTCCTTCTCTGACTTCTTTATATATATTATATATTTTTTTTCAGATCTACTCCCCAGACCACACGAATAACAGCTTCTCGTCCAATCCCTCCACCCCAGTCGGCTCCCCGCCCTCCCTCACAGGTAGCACATGACACTCACCGTCCAATTACAACACAACGGCTACGCTTTGTTTCGCAGAACCAAAAACCTCAGATGGAAAAGGCAGAAAAAAAAAGATGAACAAAAAAAAAAAAAAAAAAAAAAAAAAAAAAAAACTTGAAGTTTCACATGACTTAAGACTTGACATGGACTTGTTTCACATGACTTAAGACTTTACTTGTTTCACAGGACTTGAGACTTGACTTGGACTTGTTTCACATGACTTAAGACTTGACATGGACTTGTTTCATATGAATTGAGACTTGACTTGGATTTGTTTCACGTGACTTAAGACTTGACATGGACTTGTTTCACATGACTTAAGACTTGACCTTGTTTCACATGACTTGAGTCTTGACTTGGACTTGTTTCACATGACTTAAGACTTGACATGACTTAAGACTTGACTTGGACTTGTTTCACATGACTTAAGACTTGACATGGACTTATTTCACATGAATTGAGACTTGACTTGGACTTGTTTCACGTGACTTAAGACTTGACTTGGACTTATTTAACATGAATTGAGACTTGACTTGTTTCACATGACTTGAGTCTTGACTTGGACTTGTTTCACATGACTTAAGATTTGACATGACTTAAGACTTGACTTGTTTCACATAACTTGAGACTTGACATGGACTTATTTCACATGAATTGAGACTTGACTTGG
Source organism: Perca fluviatilis (assembly GCF_010015445.1). Lineage (NCBI taxonomy): Eukaryota > Metazoa > Chordata > Actinopteri > Perciformes > Percidae > Perca > Perca fluviatilis. The sequence goes on from NC_053128.1 coordinate 6,997,866, forward strand.
ACTTGTTTCACATGACTTAAGACTTGACCTGGACTTGTTTCACATGACTTAAAGCGCCTTTTCATTTTTAGTTTCAGGTTCATAATTGTATTTTAAGGTTGTACCAGAATAGGTTTACATGGTTTAATTTTCAAAAAACACCATATTTTTGTTGTACTGCACAGCTCTCTCTCACTGCTGCAGCTCCTCTTTTCACCTGGTTTCTGTTTTAGCTACAGAGTGAGACCTCTTTTCTTCTTCTTCTGTACTATCTTTGATTGCACTTGCACATGCGCAGTAGCTCAGATGTAGATCATGTCAGCTAGCTAGCTCCATAGACAGTAAAAGAAAGGTCGTTACTCCAAATTCGGTCAGTTACAAGGCAGGATTAGCTGGGAGACTTCTAAATGAGGGCGCACATGTAAGTAGTTCTTTTGTAGATTATGGTGAACTTGTGTGTGTTGTAGCAGTGCTTTGCTATTGAGAACGAGGTAGCATGCTAGCATGCTAACGCTAGCATGCTAACGGTTCCGGTTAGCCAGCTCGTTTCGGCTAGTGACGTAAAAAGCTGTGCAGATTTTGAACAGCTCACCCAGAGACTGAACGCAGGACACATTCAGAAACCGTATCTCACTCAAAACAGCATGGATGTTTTTTTTTTCAAAGTTTGTATGTGTGTGGAAGCACCAGAGACACAAAATAACACCCCAAATCCCAGAAAAAGTGATTTTTTCATAATATGGGCACTTTAAGACTTGACTTGGACTTGTTTCACATGAATTAAGACTTTACTTTGACTTCCTTCACATGACTTTAGACTTGACTTGTTTCTCATGACTTGAGAATTGACTTGGACTTGTTTAACTTGACTTAGGACTTGACTTGGACTTCTTTAACATGACTTGAGACTCAAATTGAACTTGTTTCAAGAAATTAGTTTAGAATCAACTTAAACCTGATTTAAATTACTCGAGACTTGACTGGAACTTTTTTAAATGACATAAATGCAGCTCTGGGAAGAAGAAGAGTAAAGGTATTTAGACAAACTAAAAAGTACACATTTACTACCAAAGCTATAAAGCTAGTTTTATTGAATCATTTCCAGGGATTTCTACTTAGGGATTTCACTTGGCGTGATATAAGACCATAAAAAACACATTCATAATTTCTTTGTTTCCTCTCCATCCTCTTCCTCTTATTTCCACCAATGACTCCTCCTCACAGCTGATGTTGAAAACTCTCGCTGCTCCTTAAAATGAAAAATGACTTTTCCTCATAATAGTTGTGTCGAATTTGTCTCTTAATTGCCGCGGCTACACACACCGTTAGATATTTCTGTGCCGCGCCTCGTGACTGATAGCTTTAATTACGAGCACCACTTCCACAAATTGTTCACAAACCTGCCGGCTCTGCAAACACGAGCCCCCTCCCCTCCCCTCTTCCTTCTCCTCCTCCTCGTCATTATAGCTGCGTCGGATATTGCCGGCTAAACCATAATTGGTGTTTATCATTGTGTCAGAGTTACTCTGCTTTTTACAAATTAGAAATGAAGCCTATTAAAGCAAACTACATGCAAATTGATATCCAAGGCTAATTCTGTGAGGGTGTTTTACCGTGTTGGACTTGGAACAATTTACCCTGGCGTTTAATACATATATTTGTATTTGCACATGAATGTACCCAGGTGATTATTCATTAATTAGCATATGGAAATGAGCATGTAATATGAATAAAGGAGAGGGGCGAGAAGAGACTGTGAGACAAAATGGGAAGACAATTAAAAAAAAAAAACGGGAGAAACACAAGCTAATGAGATGAGATCAGAGTTACAAAGGAGAGATCAGCGATGAGGGCAGACGGGACTTAAGAGGAGAAAAGAGGAGCAGAACAAGCATGGAAGGGTAAGAAAAGGGAATAAAGGAGGAGAGGAGAGGAGATGAGGAACGAGAAGAGATAATTAAAGCTGCAAGCGACGATGAATGGGCCCCTCACATTGGCGGGACGCCGGTCAACATGGCCCTGCATTTGCACAATAATCGAACAGTGCGTAGAGTGCGGGGGGGGCGATGGATACAATGTATTGCAACCACTTCCTGTTTCGCGGCTTAACGTGAAGATTTGCCCCCACACCGTTGAACGAAAGCACAAAAGCTTCGGCAAGGTCTTTCTGTTGTACTGACCAATTTTAAGTCAATCGGGTTAAATCTGTAGGAGACGTGCGTCAAAGTACAACGCATGCAAATGGTCAAAAATGTCCAAAGAAAGCAATGTATGGCTACGATACCCATGCCTACCAAATTCCATACTTCTAGGTGAAACTTACGGCAGGGGCTACTTTTTGTTTATTTTGTATTTCAAATGTGGCTGAAACAGTCTCTGAACCGTCGTCCACCACCTCCATCTCGTTCTCAGTCTCCTACAGAAAGACTCGGCGCCTGGTAGGCAGCCTAGATGCTGATCATTCGTCACTGTAGTGACGAATGATCAGCATCGTCCTTTCGGTTTTTGTTAGTCGAAGCTTTTGTTTTTTACTCAGTAACGGATGGGATTTGTAATGTAACTAAATACAATACTTCACGCAAAACATAATCAAGTACATTTGAAATTACCGATTTTAAAAACGACTAAAAACGAAGATTACATGAGAAATGAGGAAAAACTAACTATTGTACAGCAACATGAAAACTTGTGCTTTCACCAGACTGGATAGGGACATCACCTAGTGGGCTGTCTTTTGCTTCTGATTTTCAAACTGTAAAAAAAACTAAACTAAAAGAGAGCTTTTTATCCCTCCTTAGTAACTCTTTATTGAATGCAATGATGTACAAGGGATGGGTAAACGGCCCCGTCCAGAGAAATAAAAAAAATAAAAACAGTCTGAGAGCTAATGCGACAAACTATTGCTATGATGTTCACGGCTGCCTAGCATGTTAGCGATTAGCTCGCCAGCTAGTTTGCCAAACTAACCCTGCGAGTTTCGTCCAGCTTCTACAGAGCCAAATATGTCACAAAGATGTGCAGATGAATTGCACTGTGCCACTCTGTGGTGCGGCCTGGTGGTTTCTACCCATTCTGATCGTTGTGGTTTTATTTGTCCAGGTTAAAGGTGTCTGTTTCCACACCAATACAAAGGAGGTCAATGGATTTTCATTTTGTGGTGCTGTGATCTTAGGATTTACCCTGAGTAATGGCGACATTGTTTTCGGAAATATGTGTTGCTTTGGAGTAGGGCTGGGCAATATATCGATATTATATCGACATCAATATGTGAGGCTAGATATCGTCTTAGATTTTGGATATCATAATATCGTGATATGACACAAGTGTTGTCTTTTTCTGGTTGTAAAGGCTGCATTACAGTGAAGTGATTTCATTTTCTGAACTTACCAGACTTAATAGCTGTTTTTTTTATTTGCCTTTACCCACTTAATTATTGTATCAACAAATATTTTGTGAAAGCACCAAAAGTCAACCCTACAATATTGCCGCAATATCGACATTGAAGTATTTGGTCAAAAATATAGATTTTCTCCATATCGCCTAGCTCTACTTTAGCCTGGTCCTACCAGACTCTGGTCCATTTCATTTGTCCAGAGAGTCTGGCCACTCTCCATTGACAAGTGTTAACTTCCTTGAAGGCGGGTACTCTGTTGAAGTTTAAAACTATTGGATCTGCCATAACCAATCGCTAACGTTTGGTCATGACGTCGGCTTAGCATCGCTAGCGTTCGCCTTAGCCAACTCCTTCACCAACTCCTTCACCACTAATGGAGCGAGCTGGAAAATCTAACTTTTCCCGAACCCCGTGGGGGGAGAGGGCCACAACATCATGGCCACCGACACAACTCAGCAAAGATTGTTCTTGCTCGGGCTTTAACTTCTGGATATTCGGCAGCGTTGCCACAACGGACCGAATGGCTTCGCTCGCATCTTTCTCCGCCGCCATTGCGGAACTACAACTCAAACTAGCGCACGACCTTCAACGTCATCGTTCTCAGCCGCTCCCTCTGTTCGCTGATTGGACCGGTAAAGATTGGACCGGAGAAAACCCAAGAATATTCCGCAAACCCAGACAGCGTACTGAAGGAAAATGAAAATTGAGCGAAAGTACGTAGGAGGGCGGAGCCAGGCTAGCTCTACTTAGGAATGTATCAAATATATTTGGTTTTCCATTCACCACCTGGTATTGTGGTGGTGGTCTGCGATTCCCTGCAATGTCCAGCCGCGTCCCGCTGCGTCCGCCGCATCCACCCATGCTCTGCAGCGCCACGTTTCATCCTGCAACGTCCTGCTGTGATGTTCATACGCACAGAGTAGTCAGGATCCGGTATAGGAGACTGCACTACTCAGTATGACACGATGTGCCCTGCTATGACGTGAACTACGACTACCTTCGAAGTCACTGTTCCACTATCTTTAATGTGACTATTATCGCCACTGTTCATCACACCCCCAACCGGCCCCGTCAGACACCGCCTACCAAGAGTCTGGGTCTGCCGAGGTTTCTTCCTAAAAGGGAGTTTTTCCTCGCCACTGTCGCAATAGCCACTGGTAATGCTTGCTCTTGAGGGAATTACTGTAATTGTTGGGGCTTTGTAAATTATAGAGTGTGGTCTAGACCTACTCTACCTGTAAAGCGTCTCGAGATAAGTCTGTCATGATTTGATACTATAAATAAAATTGAATTGAATTGAATGAAAGACACAGCTACCTTCAAAACTTGGACAAATAAAACCAATCTATGCTACAACATGTGTTTGTAGTGATATGGGTGAAACTGGTGCTTTCAATTTTGTCTCACATTTGAAACCCAAACGCTATTGAAAGGCCTCCATATACCAGCCCGTCAACACTCAGTCGCGGTGTCTGTCTACCAGCTAATGGGACCTGTCGATTCAGATAGGACCCTTCAGAGCGACGGCAAACACAAAAGCAGAAAAGAACAGAGACACAAAGCTTGTTTATTCTGCAAAGGGGCCATGCTAATCAACCACTTGTACCTTTTCAAAGACAAAAGCCTGATATTAGCATTTCTGCTATGAGATATGAGTTGGTTTGTTTAGTCTTTTCTTCCTCATCTCTCGGTTTATTATGTGCGAGCACCACGAGTGGATACAATGAAACGCTCCTTGTGTGTAAAGATGCTTTGTCTGCCATGTGGTGCTACATTGAGTGGTTTCTTTTTTTGCGACATATCAAAGGAGAAGAGGTTTGGGCTCTAATCCACACATAGACATCCATCCATTTTCTGTGCACACTTGCACACTGTGCAGGGTTCGCAGATGGGTTGGAGTGTATCCCAGCTTGCATTGGGTGAGAGGCGGGATAAACCCTGGACAGGTCGGCAGTCTAACACATAACATACATGCAGATGCCCGTTTGAACCAAACTAAACGAAAACACAAAATACTCACGTCTCCCTGTTCTCTAAATCCTGTCATGCGTCCTTGCTCTTAATCTCCCACTGTCATCTGCTTGTTCCCCATCTCCTCTCCTGATGACCTCTCCTCATCTCCTCTCTCCTAGCTGCCAGTTCAGCTGTCTGGTCGAGGAACGGCGGACAGGGAGCGTCATCGCCAAACTATGAGGCTCCGTTGCACTCTCTGGTATGTACGCACACACACACAACCATCCATCCATCCATCTATCTATCTATCTTTCATCCATCCATCCATCCCTCCATCCATCTATCATCCATCTATCATCCATCCATCCATCCATCATCTATCTATCTATCTATCTATCTTCCAGTCATCCATCCATCCATCCATCCACATTGTGTACTTGTCCAATACATACATATGAATATTTATATGTATGTATATACACTCACCTAAAGGATTATTAGGAACACCCTACTAATACTGTGTTTGACCCCCTTCAGAACTGCCTTAATTCTTGTTGGCATTGATTCAACAAGGTGCTGGAAGCATTCTTTAGAAATGTTGGCTAATAGGATAGCATCTTGCAGTTAATGGAAATTTGTGGGATGCACATCCAGGGCACAAAGCTCCCGTTCCACCACATCCCAAAGATGTTCTATTGGGTTGAGATCTGGTGACTATGGGGGCCATTTTAGTACAGTGAACTCATTGTCATGTTCAAGAAACCAATTTGAAATGATTGGAGCTTTGTGACATGGTGCATTATCCTGCTGGGAGTAGCCATCAGAGGATGGGTACATGGTGGTCATAAAGGGATGGACGTGGTCAGAAACAATGCTCAGGTAAGCTGTGGCATTTAAACGATGCCCAGTTGGTACTAAGGGGCCTCAGGTGTGCCAAGAAAACATCCCCCACACCATTACACCACCACCACCAGCCTGTACAGTGGTAACAAGGCATGATGGATCCATGTTCTCATTCGGTTTACGCCAAATTCTGACTCTACCATCTGAATGTCTCAACGGAAACCGAGACTCATCAGACTAGGCAACATTTTTCCAGTCTTCAACTGTCCAATTTTGGTGAGATCATGCAAATTGTAGCCTCATTTTCCTATTTTTAGTGGAGATGAGTGGTACCCGGTGGGGTCTTCTGCTGGTGTAGCCCATCCGCCTCAAGGTTGTTCATGTTGTGGCTTCACAAATGCTTTGCGGCATACCTTGGTTGTAACGAGTGGTTATTTGAGTCAAAGTTGATCTTCTATCAGCTGGAATCAGTCGGCCCATTCTCCTCTGACCTCTAGCATCAACAAGGCATTTTCGCCCCCCCAGGACTGCAGCATACTGGATGTTTTTCCTTTTTCAGACCATTCTTTGTAAACCCTAGAAATGGTTGTGTGTGAAAATCCCAGTATCTGAGCAGATTGTGAAATACTCAGACCAGCCCGTCTGGCACCAACAACCATGCCACGCTCAAAGTTTCTTAGATCACCTTTCTTTCCCATTCTGACATTCAGTTTGGAGTTCAGGAGATTATCAAGACCTGGACCACACCCCTAAATGCATTAAAGCAGCTGTCATGTGATTGGTTGATTAGATAATTGCATTAACGAGAAATCTTACAGGTGTTCCTAATAATCTTTAAGGTGAGTGTGTATATATATATATACATATATACATATGTATTAGGGGTGTAACGATACACATATTTGTATTGAACCATTCGGTATGAGGCTTTCAATTAGGTGCGCATTACAAACCGAACAATTCGTTGGACTAATCCTATCTCATTTAGAAAACTCCAGTCAGGCATGCTATGCTGAACTAGCTCGTAGCAATATGGCTAGTAACGTTAATGCGACTATTACCAGACCAGAATTAGAAGATCCTCGGAAATAAGTAAGAACCACCTCAGCGGGTTTCTCATTCTTTCTGTGTTCTGTCACTCTGCAGCAAAGTCGTATCGAGGACCGCCTGGAGCGTTTGGATGACGCCATCCACGTACTGCGGAGCCACGCGGTGGGACCGTCGACGGGTATGGCCAGCGGGCACGGCGAAATGCACAACCTCATCGGGGCCGCACATACGCACAACGGCGCCATGGGCGCCCTGAGCAGCGGGTACGGGACGGGACTGCTGTCGGCCAACAGACACTCCCTCATGGTAGGACCTCAGAGCATGTTTTTATATGAATACAAAAAACTTTATTGTCCACAGATGTGAACATTTTTCTTCGCCTTCACCAAGAATACAAGAATATAAGAGAGACAGGACATTACAAACAGTACATAGCCAAGACGGCAATACGGACAAAACAGACAATACATTTCCTAAAAAGTGACTTTACAAAGGTTACATTTACAAAAGTAAATAAATAGATAAATATAGCCCACCAAAAAGATTGCCGTGCATAAAACCTGCAGAAATGAGTGTAAGGGTGAGGACAGAAGTCCCATTAATCCCTCTAAATATGATCCTCAGTATTGATAGTGAAAAGTTCTAGCTTTTAAAATAAAAAAAGGAAATCCATGCACATCTAAGCTGATAGAGTGCCAAAATCTGAAACATTGAAATATAATCTGCACTAAGCCTTTTACTGAAAACATGTTATTGTTAAGATATTGTAGCACTGAATGTCTAAAGTCTCTTCATATTGAGCTATTTGTTAAAAAAACACTTACAATACAATGCAAATATTTCAACTCAATATGTCTGGGCTCATATTCGCTCTTAATATCTTTTTAAAAGTGAGTCAGGCTGGCAACAAAATATGAAAAGACAGGACGCAAAGTAGATAAAATGACAGGGATTATTTACTTGTATTCAAGATTGTTTATGTGTTTAATAAGATGGACAAGAAGATGATTAGTGCTACTGATCAAGTTGATTTGTTCTGATTTTGACACATATTATTAAATGAAATGAATTGCTGTTGGCACTGCAAAAATCCCATTGTCCAAGCAAGACTCAGACCTCTAGGAAACTCCATCAGACCATCAGGCCTTTTAATTCAACTCAATGTACGAGTTAAAAAGACAAGAATTATTAATACAATCATGTTTTTTTTTGTTATGATGTGGCTCTTTCCAGGAAAGGTTTTGGCTTAAAAATGGGTCGCATATCTAACATAGGGAAATTGAGGCCAGTTACACTGAAAGAAGCATAATGAGCTTGCATGTGTTGCTTGACAAGATTATTTGTCTTGGCAAAAGAAAGTCGACGATCTGACTTTCTTGAATTGTCCTTTTGAAGTGGATTTAAACCGACAAGTGAGTTAGGTCTTCACACAGCTGAGGAACATGAAGTGGTGAGTCACAACAACCAGTTCTACATTACTTACTGTCATAGGATCACAGTGTGAAGAGAAAAAAAAGGACACTCACAAGTGGTCAAATAAAAGTTAACGTACTATTATATTGACAGAGGTTAAAACAGATGAAGTTAAAAAGGAGGACCATAACAGGAGAGAGGAGGAGGTTTAATTGAAAATATGAAGTCAAACAGACAGCAGTAATGTTTTCCATGTTTCATTTTGGATAACTTGAAACAGTAAATATAAAGAAACAAACAGCTGTGTGACATAAGGAGCTGTAGGAGGGCGAGAGAGAGAGAGAGAGAGAGAGAGAGAGAGAGAGAGAGAAAGCATTATAAAACACTGCCAGTATAAACACATTCGGATGCCTGAACATGTTCAGGCAGACCTGCTTTGTTTATTTGTGCTATGCGTTTGTGCATATTCACATACACGCATGCACATGCACGCACACACGCGCACAAACACATGCACCAGATGTTACTGCTGCAAATTGACACACAACATGATATTCTGCACTCTGTCGCAACCTTTTCAACGCCATCCATGTCACCCATTGGGCTTCAGAAGGGACATTTTGACTTTTGTTCTGTCCAGCAGTTGTTGTGTTGTTGCTGTAATGAACACTGCAGCCTCTAAGACAGTGGTTCTCAAACTTATTTCAATAATGTACCCCCATCGAAATATCTTTTTATTCAAGTAGTCGGTAGCAACAAAATGCCTAGCTATATAAAGAGGCACAACACAGCGCTCCGCCATCAGTGGCTGATTTATAATGATATTGTAACCTAAAAAAAACACTTAAATACTTAGAATGTATCACTAAATGCATTCATTATCATAGTGTATCATTATTTTAGGAATTATGCATGAATTATATATTTTAAATAAAGATTTTCCAAAGATCTAACGTACCCCCCCTGCAGTCCTCCAAAGTACGCCTAGGGGTAAACACTGCTCTAGGAGACACTAGCACTAGCACTGTTCTCACTACAGTGGTTCAGGAGCTTTGTCTGTGTGTGTGTGTGTGTGTGTGTGTGTGTGTGTGTGTGTGTGTGCGTGCGTGCGTGTGTGTGTGTGTGTGTGTGTGTGTGTGTGTGTGGCTCCCATAGAGATTATGTTCTTCTCACGCATATCTGTCCAGCTGTCTCTCTCTCTCTCTCTCTCTCTCTCTCTCTCTCTCTCTCTCTCTTTGTCTATCCCCCTTCTGAACCCTCAACTGTACGCTTTTAGCTTTTTAGCACATAGCTGTAGTTTTGGTTCAGTCTCACCGCTCTCATTAATGTTGTTTCCAGCAGCAGCAGCAGGCAGATGTTTTCTGCAAACAAGCTCCGATACTCTACACAACCTGCATATAGCACCACACTGCAGACAGACAACCAGTCAACTAGCTGGTGGAACATTTCACAGCTAAAGAGGCAAATTTAGTTAGTTAGTGGAAACTAAACCAGAGCTACAGGGACAGTGCATTCTGGACATTGTTGTGGAATTTTGCCACTGGTAGTCAAAAATGCCCATTAGGAAACCCTTTAGACAATTAATTAAAATGAAGAAGAGGAAAGGCACAACATACAAATGTTAAAGTTTTACCAAATTATTGAAATACTATTCTAGAGCAGGGGTCTTCAATGTTTTTTAAGCCAAGGACCCCTTAACTGAAAGAGAGACAGAGCAGGGACCCCCTACTATATATTATGTATAAAATGAAGTTGCATATTAAACTCGGCCTACAATAACGTGTGGGTGTTCTATACATAGCTTTTTTTGCATACTAAGTTTTGAAATTGGCAAATAATTGTTGGCATGGTTTTATAAATCATGTTTTAATGTTAAACATAAAGTGTGGCACAGTGAATCCTTAGGATGAACTGTATCTGTGGATGGCCTTAGTGACTACCTTACCTATAGGCCAGTAAGCAGTGGGGATTTATATTTGCTAATAATATGTTGGATTTGTGTTTACTGATGTTAATTTTTGAAAAAACTTAAATTAACAATAATTTTGAGGCCCCCCTGCATTGACTCTGAGGACCCCCCCAGGGGTCCCGGACCCCCTGTTGAAGATCCCTGTTCTAGAGAAATAAGACTATTAGATTGATTGAAGACATGTCTGCTTTTCAAGACAGTAGTTTCCTTGATGTCATCCATACTCCCGATGGCTCCGGCCATCGCAATCTTGGCAGCTAATTCAAAATGGTCAAAGAGGTGGAGCGTGGTCAAATCTGAGGCAGGCCGAATGAAGCCTACTGTCTTGCCTCTTGTGACGGCAGCCACCTGTCACTCAAAGCAGAAACGCCCTCAGCTACGCAGAACTTTAAGCCTTAACCCTTGTGTTGTCTGCCCGTCAACCGTGCAACTTTGTGTTTTTCTGGGTCGAAATTTCAACATTTCGTTGTTCTTTTTCGAAAGTTTCTCGAAGTTTTTGTCGATTTTATTCAAATTCTTTTGTCACTTTTTTTCCAATTGTTTTCGTCACTTTTTTTGGCGTTTTTTTAATTACGTTGTTGTCAATTTTTTAACAAGTTTTTGTCACCTTTGGCGATGTTTTTGGTCAAATTTTTTTTTCCCCTGCGTTTTTGTAGCTTGATGCTGATAGCCAGGCTCTCATTGGCTAGCTGTTAGCCAATCAGAGTCAAGCAGCTTAGCTCGTTGAATATTAATGAGAACTGGCACAAATCGAGCTGAGTCTTCCTGCAGGCTTTCTATACCACGCTAGAATGGCTTGAAACAAGGTAACCAAGGCATTTTTTTCCACACAAAAAATGTTACAGAGTCCATAGTAGAACTTCAGACATTACCACAAAATAATGAAATACATTTGGCAGGGCACCTTTAAAGCCTAAGAAAACACTTCTTTTATTTCGCTGTAAATTTGACAGAAGACATTTACGCTTTTCAAACCTTGTACATACAGATTTGACAAAAGTGGAAAGAAGGAAGCAGTTTGTTTAGATTTATGATGTCATCTTAAGTTTGTGGTAAAGAAAGTGCTTAAAATGTACGGGACATACTTGCAAACTACTTTTTTTAGTTTAATTCTGAGGTGCTTTTAAACCCTTTGGACGTCTCCAGAGACAAATGTGGACACAAATCTTAATGAAGTTGCGTGTGGTTCAGCCCGAGAAAACATTCAAAGTGAACTTCTTGTTAAGGATAATATTTAGACAAACTACTTTCAGTTTAATCTTGAAATAATTCCAAATAAATTTCTGACTTGGTTTTATATGCAACCAGTGGGGAGGGAAAAAAAGAATAAAGTGAAGTATATGTGCTGAAAAACACTGTTTCCTATGGACTCTTAAAAAACAACACACACACACACACACACACACACACACACACACACACACGCACACAGAAGCTCATGAATTGCTCCTTGTGTTGTCATTAGGACCCATGTGTGTGTGTTTATTCAGTCACTGGATTATTGGCCGATAGTCAAACAAACTCACTAAGACTGAAAACACAGCGGCTCTATAATATGGTTTTTCCATAGGTACGGGTCGGTCCACTATAGCCTCATAGCAGTGGATAGCAGTACTCTGCATTTACACTCTATTTTGCACTTGTTTACATACTATTGTAAAATTGTAACATATACATGACATAAAATTAGACTGCAATTTGCTACATTCTGCTACATCTAAAAATGAATACAAAATACTGTAAAAAAAAAAAAAAAAGAAGAAAATTCTGTGTTGGGACACTGAACTATTTGATGACCTCTTTGAAAGGTGAATGAAGATGAGCAAGTGAGGCCGAATCCGGAGCGTTTTGTAATTGTATGGGACGATGTGGCATTTCACCGCTCTCTTCCAGTCACAGAGCCCGTCCCAGGACGCTGTCCTTTTTCCTTCCAGTGTTGTCAAATGTTGTCAGTGTTCTGGTACAAGAGTTGATCCTGAGATGTGTATTAACCCTCATGTTGTCCTCGGGTCCAGGTTGACGCGTTTTCAAAATTTCACAATCAGAAATATATATATATATATTATTTTTTTTAAATAGTAAAATTACCCAAAAATTTGATGGATTCCATACAATGCTCTTCGCACGTACAATTCATGATCACTACTTTAATTGAATTTTGGATGTTTTATTCAAGTTTTAGCATTTCAATTTTTTTTATTGTTTCAAAACTGCATTCTGACTTAACTTTGACTCTTTGAAGTCTCTGATTATCCATCAACATATACGTTCCTCTAATATTAGTCTAAATATTTCATAATTTCTTAACTCAAAAATTAGGTATCATTTCCTACAAATGAGGAATATTGTCCATGAATTCAAAAAAATAAGTGTAAACCTAGTGGTAATAACTTTAATAATAATAAGTTAGTGGTGTTTGGTGGTTGGGTAACAAAAGCATAAAAAAATAGATTATTTTTTGGAGCAGTGTGACAGTGTCACGTGATGACACGCGTCAAAGGGGCAGCGGGTCGGATTCAAACCCGCGCCGCTGCAGGACTCAGCCAACACGGGGCGAACGCGCTTATTGGGTGAGCTAGAGGCCGCCCCCCCCCCACAGTTACACATTCATACGTGGAAGCTGCCTAGTACAACCACAGTCTGATCTGCTGGCCACTGGGTTAGGGGCCTTGCTCAAGGGCACTTCAGTGGTGGTAATGAGGGAGGGGATAGGCGCTGCTCTTTCACTTTCCCCCACATAGATTTTATCCTGCCGGGATTGAACCGGCGATACCAGCCCTGGATTAAGTTTTCTTTACAATTTTTCTTTGTGTTGCAGTATGGTGGACGTTAGTGAAAAACTGTGGTTAAGGCAAATAAACAACGGGTACACGGTTACGGTTGGACAACTTAAACGGAACGCTGTTGTTATTGTTCAAGGTGAAAACAAAACGAATGATTTAAATTGATTTTATTTTCTTGATAAACAATATTTAATTGATTAAAATGAGCAATATCTGACTATAAAATAGCGAAAATACACCGAGCAATCTGCCCACAATTCTTTAGAACTTTGAATTCTTCATTTTATGGACGCATTTTAATTGGCACACAGAAGTATTGAGGTCTGGTTCCCAGGCCTAGGGATAGTGTGTGTGTGTGTGCGTGTGTGTGTGTGTGTGTGTGTGTGTGTGTGTGTGTGTGTGTGTGTGTGTGTGTGTGCGTGTGTGTATACAGTGTAAACAGGAAGTTTCAACCAAAAGTAAAGAGACTCAATAGATGCACTGAAAAAAAAGAAAGGAGTGGAAAATGAAGTGAGAGGAAGGAGTGATGTAATGTCTAAAACGAAGCCATTGTGTTTGCGCTGAGCCTTTTCTGTTTTTCTCATGCACTCATTCACTCTCTCTCTCTTTCACTTTCTCCGTCACCGTTTTAACTTTCTTTCTTTCCCCCCCCCCCGACACCTATTTCCTTTTCACCCTCTCACACAGCTCTCTCTCCTTCCTCTCTTTTTTGTTATTTTCTTCACTTTCCTGTCTTCTCTCATAGTGACAAACATTTCATTACATGTTTACTCCGTTGCATATTTTTTGTCACTTTTGATTTCATCTTCCTGTCTTGACATACTCACATTCTCTCTCTCTCTCTCTCTCTCTCTCTCTCTCTCTCTCTCTCCTTCACATGCACACACACACACACACACACACTCACAGCTGTATGTAGTTTGGCAGTGTTAGGCAGAGAAGCCTGCAGGCTGAGGTCATAACTCTGGGAAAACAGGTGGTAGACTGATGTGAGAGAGAGAGAGAGAGTGAGAGAGAGAGAGAGAGAGAGGGCGGCAGACACAGAAACACAGACCTGAATGCATCATACACACTCAAATACATAAACGCATTAATGCAGACGTAGATACACACACATGTTCCGACATTTACATTTTTTTTTTCCAAATTAGGTTTATGTTTTCTCTGTGCTCACATCATTATTACAGCTAGTCATGATGTTTAACACGTCTTCTTACACTTTCAAACCACAATAGAAATGAACAAAATATCCCTGAAAACAATGAAGATTAAGAGCACGTTTTTGCTCTGTTATGGCGTTGTGACGTGATAATACGGTTGGGAAATCAGTTTGGAGGGGGACTCTGAAACGAGGGGTAAGGTCAAGGGTGAGAGATGTCTCTCTCTCTCTCTCTCTCTCCATTAAGCAGCGTACAGTAGGTGAAACGGATAGTAATCTGCATGGCATTGCTGTAAACCACACTAATGCCTTTTAATACTCTGAATCTCCTCTTTCCTCAGTCACTGAATGCACTCCTATAAGCTGACGGAAATCTTCTATCGCCCATTTACCTTCCGTACAATCATAAATCATTTTTTTGCTGCTTTTAAATGTCTTATGGATCCCTGTACGGTGTCCTTGAGTGCCAAGAAAGGCACCTTAAAATAAAATGTATTATTATTATTATTATGATTATAAACTATCTGTTCTAAAACTGTTAAAAAATGATATGGCCAAAAGTATATTGGACACCGATAGCAGTGTTTCCTCTATGTTGATTTTGTCGTGGCGGCCCACCATGGCAAAATTTCTGCCACCACGGTATCAGAAGTAGGGCTGTACAAAAAATGTAGTTGCGGTTGCCTTTTAAACTATCCTGCCGACATAATGCCGCTCACATTGCAATTTAACAACAAGTATAACTATTCAGAGGTTATTGGGCCCGTCCAGTTGTTCGGACAGACCTGTCCCCACTGCTAAAAAAAATCCTAAAGGAAACACTGGATAGTCCATAAACGTTTGTTCGTTCCGAGGCTGTTTTTTTAAATGACCAAAACAAAATACCATAGGTGCATCTCTCAAGGAATTATTTCAATTTACAGTCGCTTTTCTTCCTTCATAGAATGATCAATATTTGCCCCATTTTTTTTTTTTTTTTATCATAGAATTCTAATTTTCAAATGCTGCCACTCTTGCCAATTCAACAGTCCACTCTTGGACCGAGGGTACTCCCTCGGTCTTCCACCCTCGACACCCATAGTTTTGAAATGTCATGTTCGGTCATCACATATAACTTAGTCTCACATTTGCCAGAGCTATATCTCCACAGCGCTGTGGAATAAGGTCTGGCTAGTCCACACATACATTCTAGGATAGGAGTGGGAAAAAGAAACGCTCCGGGTTGTTTGCATTTCCAATGCACACCAATCACAATCATCTTGGGCGGTCTTGTATAAAGTACTTGAAAGCACTACTTGAGTAAAAGTACAAGTATCTTACGAGAAAATGACTTTGGTAGAAGTTGAAATCACCTTTTAGAATATTACTTGAGCAAACGTCTTTAAGTATCTGATATGTACAGAAATAATTTTCTGATATATTGATGTACTTAATTATTATACTTTATTTAGTACTTTATTGTGGCTATCATCTGAGTTTCCACACCTTTTTAAACTTCAAAAATCAAAGTCTGACATCAACAGAACAGAAACAGAATTAAAAAAAAATTGTGAGGAAGCAATGAGTAACGAAGATGCTTTGTTTGTTTGTTTATTTTGAAACGAAAACTAAACATACACTATAATTTATTGACAAAATACACACACATAAGACAAGGACAGACACATAGCTCCACCAGTGCAGTTATTGAGCATTCCTTACTTTTAGGGGTTTTTTTTGTTTGTTTTTTATATATAAACTGGTACATCCACATGCTATCATACTATAAGATGGCTTTCATCCTCTCTGGAGACATCTCACAATTGCACAAACATACATATATTTTGTTAAACCTCAACCAATGTTGTTTCTTTGTCTACTCAACTTCTTTAAACAATAGATATGTTTAAACTAAACTTTTAAATCTCCTTTTATTGCTTTCCTGTGTTATTTGTTCAGGTAATACATTCCATTCTTGCATTGCTCTATACATGACCATATGCTTAGGGGAAATGTAATGGAGTTAACATTTTATTTATTGGAGTAAAATTAAAAGTTTCCAGAAATATAAATAACAAAGTTGAGCACAGACACGTAAAAATTCTACCTGAGTACAAAAACAAAATATTTGTACTTCGTTACAATACAACACTGGTCTTGGGCGGCGCTAAGCTCTGGACGCAGTGACGGTGGATCTGCAAAATAGTCTCGAGGAAGGAACTTGTTTTGGTGGAACATTTGCACCCCCAAAAAGAAAACGCCACGTACAGTATTAAATGAAGTTAACTGTTCACACAATACCTTAATGTAAGCCATTTAAATTAGCTGATACATGGTTAAACCTCATTGGCTCTTACCGGTGTATCTCCACGTGTACTTTGTCCACAGCAATCCCACCAATCGGTCCCAAATCGTCCCAGTTAGAGAGTAAAGAGTAAAATATTATTGGAATTTACAGTAATATACTGGCTGCAGCGTAATTCCCACCTTTTCCTTTATTTTCCCAAGATGCATTGGTATTAACAGTAAATACCTGTAATCTGTAACATTCGCAGACAGTGCTGTAATAGAGAGCCGAAGTCCCGCCCCTTCCGGTGGACCTCATGGGACCTTAATTTGGAAAAAAATATGAACGAGAGTCAATGGAGAGATAATAATTGTTTTTTGATCCCGTTTGAATTGAGCCATGGATTACAAATATGTTGACAAATATTATTTTTCAATCGAAGAAAGTCTCAGTTAGCCGTAGGTTTGTCATATGACCACTTAGATTTGTGTGAAACCGCTCAGTGAACTACATCTCTCGTCTCACCTAGCTTGATGCTCAACTTGCTCGCTAGCTAGCTAGCTTAGCTCTGTTCCACGACACATGTAACGTTATCTCACCCAATGTGTTTTATCCAGTGAAGTGTTTTCAGCAGATAAGCAAAAGAACAAGCAGGATCCTCTGCTCATTAGAGTAACGTTAACCTCTACGATGTACAATACACACAGACATCGTAGCTTCAGCGAGACGTCATCCGTGCGACTTTGAAGTGTGTAGTCTTTCTAATTGCGTATTTATTTTATTTTGAAATTTAACCAGATGTTTTATTTTGCTTCTGTGCTCGATCTGCCATGTGCTGAATTGCTGCGGAGCTCTCCGGCGTCCGGCGAACATAGAACTCTGCGTATCTGCTCGTATCTTCTAAAGTGACGAACATCATATTTGTAATCCATGGCTCAATTCAAACGGCATCAAAAAATTATTATTAACTCTCCATTGACTCTTGTTCATATTTTTTCGAAAGATAGGTCCCGTGGACCGGAAGTAGAAGGGCGCGACTTTGGCTCTCTATATTATTATTTTCTCCCAGAATGCATTGCCATTTACAGTATGATCCTGTATGACATTAAACCAGTAAGATACTGTGACATTTTAGCTGTAAATCTACATCAGAGGTTTACAGTGTGGTTTAGGGTCTCAGGTCGAGCGACGACAATGCTAAAATGTTTCTCAACACTGTTTGTATGGAGGGCCAACTGTGCCAAAAATGAATAAAATAACTGTATACACCTTATTCTGATACTAAATAATAGGAATGTATAAAATATAGTTATGTAAAATTACAAAAAAATGAATGAGCTATAACTTGAAAATAATTTAAAAATACAAAAATCTAAGTTATGTCTGGCATGCACATGCATTTAAAAAAAATGTCTACATGGAGCTATTGTTAATTAAAATTAAAAAGTCCACTTCATACTGGAGCTGCATTGGTTTGTTACAGTCTTCATCAACAGATGTCATTTGGCAGAGAGGTGCAGTGCAAAAGGCTAGTTAAGATTAGTTTTTCTATCAAACCACTATTTCCAATGTCCTCCACACTCAACTATTAAATACTTGAACAGTGTATCTAAAAATTTAAAATGTGACAAATCACTGTAAAGAAAAGACCTTCAAAATATAGTGCAAAACTAGGCTATATATTTTATAAAAGATAGGTAGAAAAATATGTATAGCTGCTTTCACCAAAACATCATCATAAATTAATCAAAACTTAAAATATTTTATAAATTAATAATATGATGTACATAAATACACATATTGTATGCTGGTTTGGTACTAACTAATTTACTTATTTATAATCATATTTTAAATTCCTCACATGCATAAAAGCACGGACGCAACATGACCGAAGACTAAATCAAAATCTCGTGTCTTTTTCATTTCAAATTACCACACGCACCAGATGCATTTCACTCAGAAATTGTTTACCTCATAATGACATTTTTCCAAATGACGTATTTCCCAGCGCACCTTTCTTCCTCTTCCCTCCATTTTTCTCTGTTTAAAAGTCTGTCGTCCTTCACTCTGCTCATTACACGGAAAATTAAGAAAAAAAATACTTACATACGACACGCCACTGGAAAATGTTGCTGTACTTTTCCTCCCGTGGAAGTCCTCAACACTGGGCTCTGTGTGTGTGTGTGTGTGTGTGTGTGTGTGTGTGTGTGTGTGTGTGTGTGTGTGTGTGTGTGTTAATGCGTGTACGCGCGTTTTGACGTCGCTAAAGCAGGTGCTTTCTGTCAAGTGTTCAGTTTGCACAGAGGAGGGACTGTTCAGTTTGAAGAATGTTCCACCGTGTGTGTGTGTGTGTGTGTGTGTGTGCATTTTTGTGTCTGTGTGAGAGAGAGAGAAAGAGCGTGTTAAGGGTAGACCAATGTAAATCCCAGGCCAATTTGTTTACAGTTTAAAAATCCAATGTATACTAAGTTATTCACATCCCCAGAAATGCATTGCATTTACAAAAATGAATTTTTAAATTAAACAAAAAAAGTATTTTTCATTGTCTTTGCTTTAGTTTTAATACATTTTGTCGATTTTGAAAGGAAAATGAATCTTTTAATCTTTAAAAATTGTCAACGCTTCCACTGTGCGGGAACAGAAACTCTAACATGAATAGAAATCACTGAACTAAAGCTATAGTGGAGACTTTTACATACAAATCAACAACTTTGCCGTAGTCCTGAAGTGATGCGTTTTACGTCCACCATCCAGAGCTAAAGGGGGCAGGAAGAGGGGAGATGTCATAGCGATGGAGCATCAGCTAGATCTATGGCACAAGCTGTGGCGGAGTAGCCTAGAAATCTAGACGCACCCTAGCGGCGGCCGTCTAGCAACATGGCTTGCGAGCTGGAAAAACCAAATTCTGGTCAGGCCAATCACATTGTTTATAGAGTCGGTGGGCGGGCTTAACTTAAGGACGCCAGAGTTGGGACGGTTCCGTGTGAATTCCCTGCTGCTTGAAAACAAAGAAGATTGCTGCTGGTGAACAGCGGTCTTTGGAATTGCGACTCTGGAAGACTCGGAGTTAAGCACTGAAGTCATTCTTAAAAAAGGAAGATGTGTTCGGAGTTTTGCAGACCGGATATGTCAAAAGTTGAATCTATCAACTAGCGTTGCTCTGGTTGGCTATGAGGGCAGAGGGAATTTGAAAGACAACCATTTATCCCGCCCCTCGGATTGAGCCCTGCCGATGGGGAGTTCCCAGACCCAACATCTTGATGTGGGTCTGGCTTGTCAGGCTAGTGGCGGAGACGTTTCTGGAATGGATGCTTTTAGATAAAAAAAAAAAAGAAACTCTGCGTTCAGAGGAAGGATTAAAGTCCAAAAACAGAAAGCGATTGAGGGCGAGGACAAACACAGATCACCGTCGGTGTAGCTTTTCCTCGTTGGAGTGCACTGAACGAAGAGAAGGGACTAAGGACAGATCAAATGACCTAATCTGACGACTCTTATTACTTAGCCTTTTCTTTCTGTCTGTGCTCCTGGTGGCAGGGGAGGTGCGGCGAACTCACAAGCATACGTCGACGGTGTTTGTGTAATTACTCTACTTAACTAAATCCTGTAAAAAAAAAAAAAATTAGAATATGCCTTGTTAATAGGGTTGGGTACCGAAACCTGGTTCCAGTATGGAACTGGTTCCTACGCAACAGGTAGGAATTGGACCGGATTAGAACACAAATTTCAGTTCCTCATTTTGATTCCACAATGTGTGTGCCTGATATCACATCTCCTCCTTTCGTCTGCTCCTGCTACCTACAGAGGTGTGTTCTCTCGGACTGCGACTAATACATATATGAAGACGAAGAGAGGAAATTGCAGAAATCCGTCTAATGCGGGCTGAAATATGACTATTTACGGAGTTACCGAGTTCATTCTTCATTCTTCTCTCAGACATGTTACTGCAGCAGGAGAGACAGACTTGTCCCTACTGTTTACAACTGCATGACAAATCTGTGCGTGTGTGTGTGTGTTTGTTTCTGTGTCTGTGTTAGAGAGTGTAGAGAGAGAAACCTCTTGACCCAGAAATTCCCTTCTTTGTTATCCTTGTCTTCCTGTGTAATCAGCGCAGACACACACACACACACACACACACAAATATGTTAAATGAACACACTTCCCACTGATCAACAACATTGCAGATGACGGCTCCTCAGCCCCTCCTCCTCTATCACTTGCTCTGTCTCTTTTTATATAAAAGAAATAAATCCGTTTTTTCAGAATTACATTTAAATATGTTTGTGTCCAAGCAGAGAAGAACAGTCCATGACATGGTGTTCTTTGGATGCTTTTATATAGACCTTAGTGGTCCCCTAATACTGTATCTGAAGTCTCTTTTATATAGACCTTAGTGGTCCCCTAATACTGTATCTGAAGTCTCTTATATATAGACCTTAGTGGTCCCCTAATACTGTATCTGAAGTCTCTTTTATATAGACCTTAGTGGTCCCCTAATACTGTATCTGAAGTCTCTTTTATATAGACCTTAGTGGTCCCCTAATACTGTATCTGAAGTCTCTTTTATATAGACCTTAGTGGTCCCCTAATACTGTATCTGAAGTCTCTTTTATATAGGCCTTAGTGGTCCCCTAATACTGTATCTGAAGTCTCTTTCCCAAAATTCAGCCTTGGTGCAGAATTACAGCCACTAGAGCCAGTCCCACAATGAGCTTTCCTTAGGATGTGCCATTTCTGTGTCTTTAGCTATTGAGGAGGAGAGGGGTTGAGCAAGGTGGAGGGTGGGGGTGTGGCCTTGACCAACTGCCACTTTGCTCGTTTGAAAGCCATGATGTCTCTCTCTCATGGGGGGGCCAAATTTCTCTTGGCGGGCAAAGCAGAGAAAGGGGAGGTAACCTTGATCCTTATGACCTCATAAGGAGAAGATTCCAGATCGGCCCATCTGAGCTTTCATTTTCTCAAAGGCAGAGCAGGATACCCAGGGCTCGGTTTACACCTATCACCATTCACTGGGGGACCATAGGCAGGCTGGGGGAACTCATATTAATATTAAAAAACCTCATGAAGTGAAATGTTCATGCCATGGGACCTTTAAAAGAATAGGAAACGTAGTGATAGAATCTGTAGATAAAGGTTTTCAGTGTCCATTAAAACATTTATGAATAATTTATATCCAGTGTCATGCAGCATTGTTTATATTGTCATGTTATATCTAACGCCAATGCTGGGTGGACAGGAACCAGTTTTCAAAGAATCCCTGTGTAAGTTTGGACTAGGCCTTATTCTTGTATACTTATTTCTTGAAAAGATATTTTCTGATTTAAATCAGTAAACATTTCTTACCTTAAACCAGATTTTATGTAAGCAGAGTTCTTTATTTATCAATCTGATGTTTTGGGTTACATTACTGTCTCAGGATGATACAGGAATTTAAAAACGCTCCTTGGGGGGGCTCACAGAATGATCATTACTTTGGTCTGATGTTGAGCAACCAACTGTCAGATTTTCGAGGATCCTTGAACACACCAACAATAGTTTTTCTTTTCTTTTTTTTATGTTGTTGTGATAATACAGTTGTTACCAGTGACTGTTTGGAAAACTCTCCTGTTGATGCATTCAAGGACACTCCGACATCTGTTTTTTGAGAGTTGGCTGCTGAACAGACAACTCTACTAACTGTTTTTTTTTTTTTAAATCAAGTAAACAATATTCACTTCATACTTTTCACAGCCACCACATGTGTGTCTTAATTACGAGTCTTATTTTGTTGCCTGGGTTTGATTTTCAGACACGTCTCATGAATGTCATGTTTTCCAGCAGTTAACAATCAAATCACAGATGCCCGAGGTGTCCTTGAATGCAACTCTGGCAAAATCTGAACAAAACAAATGTGCACTTTGACAAGATAAGCTTAACTCCAGATTGACTTAGTAGTTTTTACCTTAGCTTGCAGTCGTGGCTGACAAAATCAAGTTGATAGTAAAATCGCATCATTTCACCGATGCTTCCATATTGTTATTGGCTGCACGATTGGGTTTCTCAGCCATCCAATGAGATATCTTGAACCTGAGGGGACGGCGGGTAAGTGGGCGTGTCTGTAGTTTATGGTGATTATCTGAGCTACCGCAGCAGCAGCAGCAGCAGCAGCACATCAGTTTACGTGTAATTTATTTATATTTTTCTCTTCCGTCTGTCTCGTCGTCTTCCCTCCTCATTGAACTGAATTAGGGGAGAGAGAAGGAAGGCTCGTTAAAAAATAAAAGCCCTCCATTAAAAATGTACGCCGCCACCCTCTCTGTCTCCCTCGCTGCTGCCATTTTACATTTGGGAATCCAGGCGGTGATGAAAGGCAGAGAACGGAAAGAAAAGACAGAACGAAAGACAAGAGGCAAATAATAAATAAGGGAGCAAACAGGACGGATACACACTCAGTTTTGAAACACACACACACACGCGCATGCATGCAGAAAAGCCAGTCGACATTTTGTGGTGGGCAAGACCTCCAGCCAGCTAGATTAACAAACAGACACAGGGATTGATTTTTCAAAAGAACTTCATTTACACCATGGCTATTATATAATTCATCAAAAAAAGTAATGCCAGACAATAGTGTATGTTAGGGCTGGGCAATATATCATTATTATATCAATATCGTGATATGAGACTAGACACCGTAATATCGTAATATGGAATGTAGTGTTGTCGTTTCCTGGTTTTAAAGGCTGCATTACAGTAAAGTGATGTACTTTTCTGAACTTACCAGACTGTTCTAGCTGTTTTGTTATTTACCTTTTCCCCACTTAGTCATTATATCCACATCTACTGATGATTATTTCTCTAAAATCTAAGTGTGAAGATAGTTTGTTAAAACACCAATTGTCAACCCTAGAATATCGCTGCAATATCGATATGGAGGTATTTGGTCAAGAATATCGTGATATCTGATTTTCTCCCCATCGCCCAGCCCTAGTGTATGTATTATCAACGACAACGACAAAAATATCCACACATGATGTGTTATAATCTGCTCCAAAAGTGAACATAGTTTAAGACGTTTGCTAAATTCTCCACACAAAAAAAAAGGACCTCTACATTCTTACACACTCAACAGCCGGGCAAATCAGGCAACTGCCTCGGGCACCCCGACCCCTCAGGGCCCCAAAAGTCGCACAGTCACTGTCAATTGGTTGAAGTAATCTGATTAGGCAGGGTAAGGCAGGTTCTACACCAGCTGATCTTGTTAACCCTTTGAACTGTGCAGTAGAAATTGTCCACCAGTGTGTTTGCTTATTGTGATGTCATTTCCTGGAGTATATTCACATGATTCATATCCCTAAAATTAGTACATCCTAAGCTCAAATGTTATGTAGATCAATAAAACATGATATTCAGTTAAATTATTATTATTAAGTAAATTGTGTCATAAAAAAAAAAAATTAACAAAATTGGGCATGTGTTTTTTTTTTTTTTCAAATTTCACCTAACACAACACATGTTGGTCCAAAATATTTCTAAATGTAGAAACACCAACAACATATTTCTTAACACTCCATAAGTTATTTCAACTAAGTAAATGTTCTAGTTTTTGAGATATTGTCAAATTTTTATAAGCAGAGTTTTGCTCCTGACGTCACGTAAAAGTGCAACGTAATGACGCGAAAGACTGACCTTCTTCCACAGCGCTGCGGAGGATGGTCTGGCTAGTCCACACAGCACCCCTGGATGGGAGAAAAACATGCTCTGGTTTATTGGCATTTCTTTAAACCAATCACAATTGTGCACAGAGCCACGGTGCCTCTGCAAAATAGCCTCAGGAAGGAACTTGTTTTGGTGGAACATGTGTACGTTCAAAAGTTGTTTTAGTCATGCAACTGAAAACTCAGATTGGACAGATAGTCTAGCTAGCTGTCTGGATTTACCCTGCAGAGATCTGAGGAGCAGTTAACCATAGTCCTCAGAAATCCACCAGAGTTTAGAACGCCAACACAACGATAGGCCAAGGTAACGGACATCCGGCCTAAATGAGAGACGTCTTGTATATAGACTAGAAAACAGATAACATGAGCATGATGTGCTGAATAATGAATATAAATGAAATGGCAATTTAGTCTGATTATCACACTATTAAAGACACTGCACACATTGGGCTTACTGTTGCTCAAAACCTT
>NC_053128.1:7725339-7735339 GCF_010015445.1 Perca fluviatilis
AAACGACTTTTGAGTTCCTTCCCGAGTGTAGGGCTGTGTCTCTGCCCTACACTCATGATGATTGTGATTGGTTTAAAGAAATGCCAATAAACCCGGAAGCAAAATTCCAAATCCCACTATGGCCACACCAAGACCCGCCCTACGAAGCAGCTCGATTGGTTGGGGTTAGGCATTTCACCTCGAGTGGTTAAGGTTAGGATAGCCGATTGGTCAGGGGATAGGAC
The DNA here is from genome assembly GCF_010015445.1 of Perca fluviatilis. Taxonomy (NCBI): domain Eukaryota; kingdom Metazoa; phylum Chordata; class Actinopteri; order Perciformes; family Percidae; genus Perca; species Perca fluviatilis. The sequence goes on from NC_053128.1 coordinate 7,725,564, forward strand.
CTGAACAAATGGGGTTATGTTACCTTGCGTTCTCATGGACTCCTGGCCAATAAATGCTATTGAAGGGCGGGTCTTGGTGTGGCCATAGTGGGATTCGGAATATCGCATCCCGGAATGCTGTGTGGACTAGCCAGACCCTCCTCCGCAGCGCTGTGGAGGAAAGTCTGGCAAAGTGAGACTAGCTCAACGTCAATACATTCAAATAATTTCTGCCTGCCTGAACCCTGATCCTAGCTGTACTGTGTTCCCATTGCCTTGTCTGCTCTTATGCTTATATAACTGCTCCCTATCTCTGGACCTGCATAGCCATTTTGGACTCGTTTGCATTCTCAAGCAATCCTCATGTAAGCCTGTTCATTGTCCCTTAATTTCTTGAAAAGTCCCTTTAATTCACCCTCCTCTGCTTATGTGTTTCTGCGTCTGGGTCACAGATGTATAGTAAAACCTGGATACAGCGCTTGAGGCGGAGCCCCGCTCATTCCTATAAGTAGCGCATGAAGCAAAAAAAGTTCCAACTGCGTGTATGAAATTAGCCGGATGATAGGCACGGCTTCCGCACTATGCGGCCCATAGAGCAGCCACACTACAGACCTCTGTTGACCAAGCCGACTACTTCCGATTTAGCGCTCCGCTAACTTGAATGAGGTTAAAATGATTTAATTGTGCTCTCGCAGTTTTCATTAGCTGAATTTGTTAACGGGCTGAATGTGAATTCTAGTTAAATCGAAATTTGTTAATCGAAATGCGGGGATTCGTGGAGTTGCGCAAGCAAATCAATCACAACAAATTTAACACACATCTCTTTTGACATGTATGTCTATGGGGAAAAGTATATTGTTGGGCCCCATGGCATCACGTGACAGACACGGTAGTTGTACAAACCCCAATTCCAATGAAGGGACATTTTGTAAAACTATTTTTACTACTACTATATTTACTATTTGTAACAGAATGCAATGACTTGCAAATCCTTTTCAACTTATATTCAATTGAATACCCTACAAAGCCAAGATATTTAATGTTCAATCTGATAAACTTTATTGTGTTTTAGCAAATATTCACTCATTTTGAATTTGATGCCTGCAACACGTTCCAAAAAAGCTTGGACAGGGGCAACAAAAGACTGGGAAAGTTGAGGAATGCTCACAAAACACTGTTTGGAACATTCCACAGGTTAATCGGTCACAATAGGGTATGAAAGGAGCATCCCAAAAAGGTTCAGTCGTTTACAAGCAAGGATGGGGTGAGGTTCACCGCTTAGTAAGCCAAACTGCATGAGCAAATAGTCTAACAGTTTAAGAACAACGTTTCTTCTTTGTACATTTGCAAGGAATTTAGGGATTTCATCATCTACAGTCCATAATATCATCAGAAGATCCAGAGAATCTGAAGAAATCTCTGCACGTAAGCAGCAAGGCCGAAAACCAACATTGAATGCCCGTGACCTTCGATCCCTCAGGCGGCACGGCATTAAAAACCAACATCATAATGTAAATGATATTACCACGTGGGCTCAGGAACTCTTTGGAAAACCATTGTCCATTAACAGAGTTCTTCACTACAAGTGCAAGTTAAAACTCTACCATGCATAGCGAAAGCACCCAGAAACGTTGTCAGCTTCTCTGGGCCCGAGCTCATCTGAGATGGAATGACACAAAGTGGGAAAGTGTGCTGTGGTCTGACGAGTCCACATTTTAAATTGTTTTTGGAAATCATGGACATCATGTCCTCCGGGCCAAAAAGGAAAAGGACCATCCAGATTGTTATCAGCGCAAAGTTCAAAAGCCAGCAGCTGTGATTGTATGGGGATGTGTTAGTGACCATGGCATGGGCAACTTGCACAGCTGTGAAGGCACCATTAATGCTGAAAGGTACATACAGGTTTTGGAGCAACATATGCTGCCATCCAAGCAACGTCTTTTTCAGGGACGTCCCTATTTATTTCAGCAAGACGTGTTAACAGAGTGACTTCGTAGTAAAAGAGTGCGAGTACTAGACTGGCCTGCCTGCAGTCCAGACCTGTCTCCCATTGAAAATGTGGGCCGCATTACGAAGCGCAAAATAAGACAATGGAGAAACAAAGTTTATCAGTTTGAACATTAAATATCTTGTATTTGTAGTGTATTCAATTGAATATATGTTAAAAAGGATTTGCAAATCATTGTATTGTGTTTTTATTTGCATTGTACACAACATCCCAACTTCATTGAAATTGAGATGGAAACAAATACATTGGGGGTGTGTGTGTGTGTGTGTGTGTGTGTGTGTGTGTGTGTGTGTGTGTGTGTGTGTGTGTGTGTGTGTGTGTAAGAAGTAAGAAAAGGAAGTGAAAGTGCAATTACATTTATGAAAGTCATGAGTCAGACAAACAGTGAGAGGTTTGATTCAAAGCTATTTATTTCCTACAGTGAGAATGGACGTGTCTGGCTGGAAATGAGAATGAATTGTTTTTCGTCGAGGAACTGCAGGTCGGTAGACAGCCCACATCGGTGATATGCAGACATACATGGTGGTTGTTGGAAGTGATTAGGTGATCAGGTGATGCATACACTACATCATGCCATCTAGACAAGGGGTAGTTATTTTTCTACCTTGTCAGACAGATTTTGGGCAATATTGCCTATTCTGACATCTTTACAAATAACTTACAATAAAAAAAGATCATTTTGTTCTTTGAATGATCTGTAATTTAGTATGCTATATATACTGTGTATTTTAATGGTAAAGCGAATTAAAACTGAATTCACTACTTCTTTTGAGGATTATTTATCCTTTGCTGTCACATAGTAGGTATATATATCCTCCAGCAATAAGTCAGGTCATAATATGCTTTCTGGCTGTTTCCCTTTTAACCAGGTCCCCAGGAAGTGCATCAAGCTTTGAAGCCAATTGGACCAGGGACGTCGTTAGGCCTGTTTTAGGGGGGCTGAAGCTACCCCAAAATGTTCCTAAGCCTCCCTAAATAATAATAAGAACAACAATAACAATTCGATTTATCCTCATTGATATTTAGACGCAACAAATGATATATATAGCTACAAAAAAATAGCTGAAAAGTCGGAAGTTAGACAGAAGTACAGAGAGTCGTCGTGCTATCAAGATGATGCACCGCACCGTCTCGTTGCATTGGTGTGAACTGGCAGCTTTCAGAGCGTTGCGAGTAACTGGGGGATTCATCTCGTCTCGTCGCTACTCTTTGGTCTGAACTCGCTATGCACCCTCCCCCCCACAAACACACACACCGATAGCTACACACGTTAATGGTGAAAGGAAGATTGATTACATGTAGTGATACAGAGTGAAATTGCAAGTTGTTTTTAATGACCTGCTTATCTTTAGCTACGTTTTCTTGAGATAAAGGAAAGGGGATATTTTGGTTTGCTATGGAAAACTAAAGTCTAGCTAGAGTGAACGAGCGAAATACAAGAAATGGTTAACTAGCAAGCTAATCACAACTCTTTATTCATTGCCAATAATATAGCCTATCTCTATAGTAGGCATATTCTAAAACAATATCAATCCCCATAGAATGTTGTTGTCACTGAAAACTAAATGTCATTGGGTCCCTGTTAATGCTATTGTACCGTTGTATCCTTCAATTCACTGAGCAGATGAGATGGATATTGGAAGATATTTCAGCAGAGAGAGAGAGAAGCAGGAGAATGGCAGGGCAGTTGATTCTGATTGAGGTCAGTAGTGGACTAAGGACATGTGGGGTGTTTGGTTTTCTTCTAACAATAAGCATTTGTTGGCAGGTCTAGGTACTATGCATAGCCTAAACTAAAATATTTAATTATATTTATTATATATGCTAGCTATATTCCAACCAATTTAACTTTCTTCATTCATTGGCTGTGATAAATTAAATAAATATGTAGATGTTGCTTAAATGTAGGCTAGGCTAAATATGAGCACATGCCCACAGATAATGTAAAAATAAAATGAAAGCAATCCTACATACAGTACATACAGTATATTCAGTAATCATTACTCCAAATCTTTTATTCCTTCCGCCATCAGGTTATTGTATTTAGACAGCAGCCACTTTAAATAGGATCCGTATTAATATCTTACATGATAAAGTATGTAGTGATAACTATTTTTTTCTTTTTCTTGTAGGCCTACTGCTATTTGTCATATTTGTTTAACTTACCAACTTATTAGCTGTCTGGCCTCTTTTTGTTTTTGGACATTTTGGATGTTGTTTCATGTGACCAATTTGCATTTAGAAGTCATGAAATTAGCGTCAGGGTTTTGTTTTATCTTAAAGGATAAGACAGAAGGAACAGAGTAGAAATGGAAGAAGAGGATATGTCTCTCACTTTGGACTTGTTAACATATTGGTTTCTTGACTTGTGTTTGACATACAGTATCTCACAAAAGTGAGTACACCCCTCACATTTTAGTAAATATTTCATTATATCTTTTAATGGGACAACACTGAAGTAATTACACTTTGCTACAATGTAAAGTATTACGTTTACAGCTTGTATAACAGTGTAAATGTGCAGTCCCCTCAAAATAACTCAACACAGCCATTAATGTCTAAACCGCTGGCAACAAAAGTGAGTACACCCCTATGTTAAATTCCCAGAGGCAGGCAGATTTTTATTTTTAAAGGCCAGTTATTTCATGGATCCAGGATACTATGCATCCTGATAAAGTTCCCCTGGCCTTTGGAATTAAAATAGCCCCCCCACATCGTCACATACCCTTCACCATACCTAGAGATTGGCATGGTTTTATGTCGGTTAGCCTAATAGCTGGTTTCATTTGCATTGAGAGATGATTTTATGGAAAGTACCCCATGCCAATCTTTAGGTGGTGAAGGGTATGCAAGCTATACACTTAATACTTTACATTGTAGCAAAGTGTAATTTCTTCAGTGTTGTCCCATTAAAAGATATAATTAAATATTTATTAAAATAAGGGGTGTACTCACTTTTGTGAGATACTGTAAGTGTAGCTCTAATACAGTAACGAAAGATGTGAGTGCAAAGATTTTGCAAACGCAAGTTACAAATACCCTGGGGGCTAAGCCCCCCCTGTCTTTCAATCCTAGTGACGTCCCTGAATTGGACACAGCGGCCAAACAGTGCAGTTGCAATTTCCATTTCCATCACGTGATGCTATGGGACCCAAAAATACTTTTTCCCGTAGACTTATGGTACATGGCGAAAGAGACGTCTGTAAATCAGTAGTCTTGCATTGCCAGACCTTCCTCCACAACACTGTAGAGGAAGCTCTGGCTAGTCCACACAGCATTCTGGCATGGGAGAAAAACAAACTCTGGTTTATTGGCATTTCTTTAAACCAATCACAATCGTCTTGTGCAACGCTAAGCATCAGGCGGAGCAATGTTGCCTCTGCAAAAAAAAAGCCTCGGGAAGGAACTTGTTTGGTGGAACGTGTACATTTAAACGTTGTTTTAGTCATGCAAAGAGAAAACTCCGATTGGACAGATAGTCTAGCTAGCTGTCTGGATTTACCCTGCAGAGATCAGAGGAGCAGTTAACCATAGTCCTCAGAATGAAATCCATCGGCGTTTAGAATGCCAACACAAAAAAATAAAGAGGATTGTGATGGACCAATCCCGTAAATGAAACGTCGTCGCTATAGACTAGTAAATCAGTGGATACATTTTATTTTCAAGCGTAAGGGCCGTTACAGAGTCAACGCATCGGTACGCATACGCGTCCGCAAGGCTACGCATCGCTACGCTTCGGCCGCCATTATGCGTCGATGCGTAGCCAAATGTGTCGTCCTAGTTTTTGATACGCGACGCGCCGGTGCGCACAATACTATGCGTTGTCGGTGGGGGCGACACTGCACGTATTGTAGTAGTGCCCTATATTTAAATATAGGATACTATATTGTACATTATCCAAAAATATTGAATCAACTTAGCTGAGCAAATTCATCAAACATAGGACTACTGAGTCACATTTGTTGGTATGTATCAACGTTCTGTGTGTGTGTGTCTATACTGTGTGCCCTCCTAAAGAGGCTGAAATAGCGCAGCAGCAGAGAGAGAGAGAGAGAGAGAGAGAGAGAGAGAGAGAGACCCAAATGTATTTATATATTTTTAAAACCTGCTAAACCATGTTTAAGCGACCTTTTATTAATGTATTGGTCAGTGCTACCCAATCGTAGCACACTGTACTGGTGGGGAAACACGCCAGCATCTGATAAAAAGAAGTCAGCCAGCCAGCTGCTCCCTGACGAGAGCCACTCTCCGGGAGGGTCTGGCTCTGCCGACCGAACACCGTGGAGCACTCTGCTACCCCCTGTTGCGTGGGCGGTGTATTGCATTTCACGCATCATCCGTGACGCTTGCGTCTACTTGCGTCCACTGTTTAGACTATGAAAGGCGTCGCTCGCGTTGCTTGTTTGCGTTGCTTGCGTTGCTCGCGTTGACTCTGTAACGGCCCTAACAACCCCCACAAAATAACTCATTTCACTATCATCAAGGTAATTTTATACGAGGAAGTTGATCTTTTTTGGCTTTAAGCGCCATAAGAATGAACGGGGCTCCATCTCGAACGATGTATCGGAGATTATTGCAAAAACAATTTTAACTATGGTCGAACTGAATGTATCTGACCACCTTTAAAATATCGTGTCGATGTTGGCTTGAAAGTTAACTCAAGTTCCACTTACTAGCTCACTGCAGACTATTCCACCATATCACACAGTCTTCATCGGCATATGGAGTTGTCACAATCCTCACCATGAAATCTGTTCAAAGATCCATCCACCTTGACAATAATTCAAGCTCTACGACCTCTACGTCACCGCCATGAATATGAAAACAAATTATTGAAATGATGATGTCCATTGAACCACCGCGTGATGAGTGTGAAGCATTTATTAAGCATTTGGTTAGAGGCTAATGAAAGCCTTTTAACCCACATCTCATCTCCACATTCAAACCAAACCAAAGCTGACACTAAGGTCCACTTTGAATCACCAGGCGTGAAAACACATCCAAAAATAACCACTCAGATCTCCAAGGTTGTAAGTGTCGAAACAAGTTGTGCAGATAAAACTCCTTTGTACAGTGTTTAATTGCAAAAAATGTGCACCGTGACCAAACAGCACAAGTTGTTAATGGATGCTCACATTGGTAAGTGGGTGTTTTAATAGATCCTCATATTTTCACAAACCTTCATTGAAATCATTATGAAGCAGGTTGTTATGACGACAAAAAAAACAAAACCGCAAGGAGAACAACATGGCACCACTGCTGATCTTTAATTATTTTGCAGCTTTTTAGCTGCAATCTCTGCTGTCTAAGATAGCATCGACCTGTCAAGATGGTGATGTGTTCCAACTGCAGTCAGTGGGCTTCTGGGAAATGGTGTTCATTAAAGACCACTAAAAACCTCCAAAATAGAATGACCACCCATCAAAGAGGATGGGATTTGAGAAATTATGATTGACATTTTCAGGTGCACTCCCTTTCAGTTCAATCGTAGTGTTTGATCTAATCATTGAATTCGCTCTAAGGGGTGAAATAAGTTTAACCCTACTGTTGTCCTCGGGTCAAATTTGACCAATTTTTCCAAAGTTTTTTCAGTTTCATGTGGGATTCTTTCAACCAAATTGTCAAAAGAAAAAACGTGGATGGTTCCATACAGTGCTTTTAAAAGTAAAATAAAAAATCAATTCACTACTTTAATTGGATTTGGGTGTTTTATTCAATTTTATAGCATTTGAAACAAACATTTATAAAAACGTTGAAAAAAAAACAACAAAAACTTCAAAAAAAGAACAGAAAAAATCCACAAAGACATAAAAAAGTGTCAAAAACATCGGGAAAAGCCACAAAAGTGTCAAATGATGACCAAAACGTTGAAAAAAAAGTTATTTTAAATTTTGACCCACAAAAAATAAAAGTTGCATGGTCGACAGGTTGACAACACAAATGCCAGGCGGGTTAAACATCTGAGTACAGAACTAAATATCAGTACGGCAATATATTGTTGTTGTATGTTGTTGTTGTTCTTTGTGCGATACTAGAATTGATACGCTGGCGCCAAATATCGATTTCCTCGCTCCCAGCGTCGCTACTTCATGGCTCCTCCAGGTGGCGTTCAACACACATGAATGAGGGAAACTTCAACATAAGTTAATTGTGCTGTTTTCTAACAGTTTGGACTTGCAGTGAATAAAGATAGAAAACCTGCACTTAACCTTATCATGGACCTGTTCAAAGTGAGACCAATATAGTGATGTACCAACATAGGGTTGTCTAGCAATACATTTGATTATCGCAGAATTGCTGTATCGTGATATTATCGGTATCGTGAGCCGTGTATCGTATCGTGAGTTACTCTGTGATTGACACCCATAGTCGCCACTGTGTGTGTGTGTGTGTACATACTTAATATAAGTATATTATATATATATTATTATTATTATATTATTATTATTATTATTATTATATAATATATTAATATATTAAACAATATATAAGTAAATAATAAAGAGTCATCATTTATTATTTCATCATAATAAATCATCATACATCTTCATTTGGCACACATAAGATAACAATTACAAACTATGTAATGTTGTATGTGTCGGATGGTGCAAGATATATTTTATATATTATATATATATTATATATATATATATATATATACATATATATATATACATAACATAAAGAAGAAGAAAAGAAAAGAGAAAAAGAGAGAGAGAAGAGGAAGAGAAAAAAAGAAGAATAAAAAATAAAAAAAGAAAGATGACCCACAAAAAGAAAAATGCAAATGAAAAACCCAGTGGAAGATAGAGGGATCACAGAATAGAAAATAGATACAATAACATGAGCCGAAAAAAAGAAAAAAAAAAAACAAAAACATACAGAAAGAAAGACGACAAAGAGAGATATAACGGAAGGAACACAAATGTATAGTGAGGTAAACAGTAAAGGAAAGACACACATATGGACAGCTGAAAGTGAAATAGTGAGTAAAAATGGATGATGGTGAATAACACATTAAACAAGCTAGGTGGAAACAAAAACGTGGATGGATAAGGAAACTAAAGAAAGGAAAGGAGGAGGAAAGTAAAATAAAGAAGGAAAAAAAATGGAGGGAAAGGATTGATACTTGTGGATTGCAGCATGGTGGTGGACACATAGACATGGACATGCATACGGGGACACATGGCGGATACACCATAGTGGACATGTAATGGCAGGAGCAATAGGAAAGAAAAACACGGATCTTAACTTGGAACACAGGTTCCATTCATTTTTGTTCAGTTTCATACATATACATACATATTTATTTATTTGCTGTTAATGTAACATTTTGGGAAGTAATATACACTTTGTTGCCAAATAACAAGGCAACAATTGAGATCTAATTTATCAATGAGTGAGCTTTAAAGATACTGGTAGATATGGATTAGCTGCTTCCTCCTGATTCCAGTCTTTTTGTTAAGTTAAGCTAAGCTAAGCTAAGCGTCTCCTGGCTGTAGCATCATATTTATCGGACAGGTTTCAATCTTCTCATCTCTGACATTGGGCCAATTTCCCAAATTGTAACTTTTTTCCTTTAAGCTAACATCAATTAAACTTGCAATTCCAGTCCCTCAAATATCAACCAAATATCTTTGGGTTTTAGACTGTTGGTCAGACAAAAACAAGCAACTTAATGAAATCAATTTGAGCGTCAGGAAAATTGTGACGTGGCATTTTTTTCACAATTTTCGGACATATTAAAGACCAAGCGATTAAGTGAGGATTACAATCAGCGAATTAATCA